>NC_056749.1:674034851-674112351 GCF_019279795.1 Protopterus annectens | reverse complement strand
CTGGGCTAAGAGGTATCCCATGCTGCACTGCTCCCTTTCCCCAGATCTTGTTTGCTGCAAGCTCGATCACTCACCTTCCATTATAATAACACATAGAGAAGGAAAAACATTCCAATAATAAAAGGAGTACTGAAACCAGAACTAATCTCTAGGCCCTCCAGGATGGGGGAAGGCGGGGGGGGTAAGTAACAATGTAAGGCGAGATGGACTACATACATCGAACATTATGGTGAGTACATAACTTCTTGATGTTATGTAGTCCAATCTCGCCTACATTCTTACCTGTGGGACAGCGTCCCCAGCACCTGAACCCTGGGAGGCTCAGTGGAAAATACTCCTGAGCACTGTGGAACCAAGGGAAGATCTGCCTCTGGATATCAAATCCAATTTGTAGTGAGTAATAAAGGTGTGAGGAGATGCCCATGTAGCCATAGCACAAATATCATCCATAGACATCCTAGCCTGAGATGCTGTAGAGGTAGACATCGATCGGGTAGAATGAGCCTTCACTCTAAATGGTAACTCCTTACCACCTGAGGCATAAATGAAGGAAATACAACTAGAAATCCATCTAGACAAGGTCACTTTGGAAACAGGAGACCAATCCTATTTTCTGAAAATGAGACAAATAGCTGATCCGATTTTCTAAGATCCTTTGTTCTATGCAAATAAAAATGCAACTATCTATTAACATACAGCTGGTGAAATTTAAATTCTGCCTTATTAGAAAACTCTGGAAAAGGGCGGCCACGGTGGTGCAGTGGTTAGCATTGCCGCCTCACAGCAAGAGGTTCTCCGGTTCGATTCTCGGCTGCGGTGCCTTCTGTGCGGAGTCTGCATATCCTCCCTGTGGTCGCGTGGGTTTCCTCCGGGTGCTCCGGTTTCCTCCCACATCCCAAAGACATGCAGTAGGTGGATTGGACACTCTAAATTGGCCCTAGGTGTGAGTGTGCACGTGTATGTGCCTTCTGTGGAAGGTTGGGTACCGGGCTGGCAACTCGACACTGTAAAACTCCACCACCAATCATGAGCGGACAGATGACCCGCTGTGGCGACCCCTAACCGGGAAAAGCCGAAAGAAGAAGAAGAAGAATTAGAAAACTCTGGAAAAAATACGGGCAGTTCAATGGATTGGTTGAGATTACTAATTGAAGCCACCTTCGGCATAAAGGAAGGGTTTGGTCTGAGGGAAACCCTGTACTTGTGAAATATCAAGTAAGGCGGTCTGATTAACCAAGCTTGGAGCTCCAAGACACGTCTAGCTGAAGTGATGGCTACCAAAAAGATTGTCTTCCAAGTCAAATATTTCAATTCACAAGTAGCTGCAGGCTGAAAGGGGAAGGAAGTGAGACATTGTAGCAGAAAATTTAGGTCCCAAGGCATGACCGGGTCAAAGACTGGAGGGCGAAGCAGCATAGTGCCCATCAAGAATGCCTTACAAATTCTATGCGCCATTAGACTGGGTTCATTAGCGACATGAAAAGTGGAAATAGCTGCCAACTGGACTTTAATGATTGCAGCTGCTGATCCCTGATTGAAAAGCATGAAGTGAAATTCCAGAACTGAAGAAATTGGAGCTATATAAGGATCAATTTGTCTTGCATGAGCCCAGATGGAGAATTTTTCCATTTACTGGAATAAATCTTTCTGGTCGAAGGCTTATGGAAAGAAGACAGAATATGAACCACTTCCGGAGAAAAATGATGAAGCCTGACTAGTGATGGAACTGGAGTAGCCAGGCTGTCAACCGAAGGGTCTGAAGAGAGGGATGGAACTGCCCTGACATATGAGTCAGTAGATCTGGCTGTGGGTCCAGAATCCAGGGGTCGTCCATGAGATAGGGATGGAGAAAGGGGAACCAAATATGACAAGGCCAGTGTGGAGCAATCAGAATCATTCTGCTTCCCAAGGATTGCGCTTTCTGAATAACCTTTGTCAGCAGAGGAACAGGCGGGAAGGCATAAAGTAGACCGGAGGGCCAATCGTGAACTAGAGCGTCCCTGGGTGACTCCCCCTGAGGGGGGATAAGGGTGAAGTAGCTGCTGCACTTGGTATTGAGGGGACTGGCAAATAGGTCGTAGCAAGGCTGACCCCATCTGTGGAAAATCTGCTCCGCAACCTGACTGTTCAGGGACCACTCATGAGGCATCAGAATAGCTCTGCTCAACCTGTCGGCAATCACGTTGGACTTCCCCGGAATGTGCGTTGCTATAAGAAAACATTGGGAAGACACTGCCCACTGCCACACTCGAATGGCCTTTCTGCAAAGGGGGTACGACTTGGTTACTCCCTGTTTGTTCAGATACCATACCACTGACATATTGTCTGAGTGGATCGCAATTGTCCCAAGAGGAAGAAAGCTCTGAAGTGCTTGCAACGCTAGTAGCACTGCTCTCATCTCCAAGATATTGATATGCAAATGTATCTCGTGTTCCTGCCAAGTGCCTTGGACTGTCCTGCCGAGATAATGTCCCCCCACCCAATCTGGGAGGCATCCATGGTCACTGTGGCAACAGCAGGGGGTGGGACGAACGGCTTTCCAGCATTGAGGTTGCTGGTGTGACGCCACCAGCGTAGATTTGGCTTGCACTTGTCTGTGATCATTATAAGATGAGAAAGTGGAAGATGTTGTAGAGACCACTGGGCGAAGAGCAGCCAGTGAAGGAGCCTCATGTGTAGCCTTGCAAGAGGAACCAACATAATTGTTGCAGCCATCGTCCCTAACAATTTGAGAACCATTTTTGCCTTTACTTTTTTCAGAAGGAGCAACATGTACACCTGTTGTTGCAAACCCTGAATCCTTTCTTGTGGTAAAAATGTCCTCATGAGCACGGTGTCTAACTGGGCACCTATAAAGGTGACACGCTGCGAGGGCAACAAGGCAGACTTTTCCCAGTTAGAGTGATACCCTATTGTTGACACAGCTTGATAGTGGTGTCTCTGGTCTGTAGTAGCAGATGCCTGGTGGTGGCAGAAAGGAGCCAGTCGTCCAGGTACGGACACACTTGGATTCCCTGACGTCTCAAGTGAGCTGTCACCACTGCCATACATTTGGTGAACACCATGGGGGCTGTGGTGAGTCCAAAGGGCAGGGCACAAAATTGAAAATGACTGACTCCCAGGCGGAAGCGTGGATGACTTCTGGATGCCCTGTCCACCTTTATATGGTGGTCAATGGAGCACATCCACACTTCTTTTCCCAACAATGGGAGAATAGATTGCAATGTGACCATTCGGAACTTGGACTTCTTCGTGTGGAGGTTCAAGTGGCTGAGATCCAAGATGGGATTCAGGCCCCCTGTTCTTTTCGGCACCAAAAAGAATCTGAAGTAAGTCCCTACTCTGGTGTGAGGGGACATGCTGGATGGCTCCTTTTTCTAGCAGCTTTAGAACCTCTGAAGCTGCGGAATCCCTTTGATTGGGTGGAACATCTGGGATTCTTTTGATCGGTGGGGAAGGAGAAGAGGAGGGAATGTGATATCCTCTGGAAACTATTTTTAATACGCACTGGTCCTAGGTGATGTCTTGCCAGGCTTCTGGGTATAGTGAAATGCGACCCGCGACTGGCTCCGGAGATGCGCAGTCGGGGCTCCCATCAGGAGTGCTGGTAGGGAGAACCATGAAAGGAGTCACAGTCTCCCTGGTTATGCGGGACTCCTCTACCTCTAGGGCGGCGTCTATCTGAGTTAACACCCCCTCCCCTGCCTCTGGAGGGGGAATCATTTTGTGCGTCATGAAAAAACCACAACAATTTCTTCAACCACATTTTCCCACTCTTCTGGACCTTGGGATAAGGTCTAGAAGGCATGGAAAAATGGACTCCCATGGCAGACAGAGTTTTTCCCTCTTGCTCGCACCTAGTGAGAGTGTCCTTCACTTTGGTCCTGAACAACGATGAACCATCAAACGGGGCATTGGTGAATGTAGACTTGAAGGCCTCCATGAAATTACAGAGGCGCATCCAGGAGTGCCTCCTGAGAGAAACTCCAGAACTCCCTGCCCTACTCGCTCCTTCGGCTGCGTAAGATATCAGCCTCATGGAGGAGTTAGCAATAGAATTTAGGGTAGACATCTGAGCGTTGACTTTCTGAGCCACTGCGTCAGAAACGTTACCCTGCAGAGAATCTCCAAGCTCTTTCAGGAGATCTCTTTGGAGCCATGTAAAATGTAACAAGTAATTCAACGACCTCAGAGTAAAGGCCGCTAAAGAAAAGATACGCTTCCCATACCAGTCCATGGTCCTAGACTCCCTGTTATGGGGATGGAAGGTAGATGAAGTCTCAGCCAGTTCCTTCTTGGTGGCCGCTGCCACCACCATGGCATCTACTGGAACGCCCTTCGTGAGAAACTCTTGGTCAGCGGGGGGGGGGGCAGAAATTTGTTGGGTCTCCTGGGAACTGGTTCCACAGTGCCAGGGGTTTCCCACACCCTACGACAAACCAGATCCAGGAGTTCGTCGAAGGGGGGAGAAACCCAGGATGTAGAGGGTTGAGCCCCAAAGGCCTTCAGGAACACCGACTCCTCCTCGGAGGGAGATTTAGAGGGCCAGTCGCCTCTCTGCTTCAAGATCTCTAGGATATTAGCAAAAGAGATATCCTCGGAGGACGACTTGGGGGAGCCCTCTGATTCCTCGAGGTCGGTGTCTGACGTGAGAGACTCTTACTGGGAGTCAATGTGCTTCCTCTTGCATGTTCTTTTTCTGGGTGGCTCCTCAGGCAAAAACTCTGGGGGGCCCTCAGAAAATTGGGGACCACTCATGGAGGTATCCTGAGGCCTTGGGTCTCTGCTGTCCAAGGATAGGGGGCGATCAGAGACTGATACCGGAGCTGGAGGAGGTAGAGTGTTGGTGCTGTATAATGCAGCTGTGGACTTGGCCAGCACACTCCTCATGACCTCAAAAGCTGGCCCTTCCGGCTCCGAAGATCAACCAATCGTGGAAGACCTCGGAGCAGAAGGGACAAGGTCCGAAGCCGAAGCAAGTGTCAGGCTCACCCGAGCCGAAGCACCGAGAGGGAGGCTAGGAGCCAAAGAGTGTCCCGAGACTCCCCCCTTGGGTCCGACCGAGGAACCATGAATCCTGGACCCCGTGGACGGAGCCGACGGGGTTGAAGCTGAGATTGGAGCTCAGAAGCCGGGATGGGCTACCGGGGCTGACCTAGAAGCATCATACGGCACAGACAACTCTGGCTCCGAAGGCTGAGATTTGCTCAGAGGAGGATCTATCAACAATGGATGGGTGACGGACGCCGGAGCTGACTGGGCTGGAACCAAAAGCAATTTAGCCAGCACCGGTGATTGGAGCAGTCTCTGCACCACTCTATCCACATCCACATCAGAGAGAGTCCTGGAGGACCTAGAGGACAAGGTAGGAGATCTAGACCTCGTCTCAGAAGGAGACCTGCAAGGAGGAGTAACTGGTCTAAAAACTGGAGACCGGCTCCAAACTAGTATCTCCGTCACCGGCTCTGAGAGGCTGGGAGCCGATGTAGGTTCTGTCGATTCACCAACTTCCTTCAGCACCGAAGACAGTGGAGCCGAGGATACCACAGTAGACTTAGTAACTTTCTCTGGAGGCTCCGATAAGACTGATGGAGCCGGAGAGAGTTTTTTTGCTTTGGAGGTTTTGTCTCTTTTAGAGGGAGAGGACTTAGCACTAGAAGGCCTCTCCAATTCTTCCTCAAAGGAGGGTTTCAGTAATCCTTTCAGAATTAGTTTGTTCTTCCTTTCTTGAAGAACACGAGAGCTGAATGCGTGACAGAACGCACAAGATTCCTGAAGGTGGATAGCCCCCAAACAATAAACGCACACAGAGTGCCCATCAGTAATCGACATCTTATATCCACATTTACTACATTTCTTGAAGCCCAAAGGCTTATGTTCTTTTGTATCCTTGGACATGATCGGCAGGACACTAGACACAACACAACTGACAAACCCGACACCAGCAACAAAGCGCGGGAACTAGACTCTAAATAAACTGCAGACCTCTAACTCAAATAGCCCAGACAGGAAACAAGGGAAGGACTAGGTCCTCTAACTTAAACGGCCCTAGCCCGGAGGGATAGGGTACCTAAAAAAATGAACACAGAAGGGTAACAGATAACAAATGGAGGGAGGACTAGGTCCTCTAACTGAAACAGGCCTAGCCAGTTGGGAGATAGCTAACAGGATACCAAGACAAATATCAAGATAAAGGCCACACAAAAAAGCTTCCGCAAACCAAAAACACACACACCTAGCTATGAAAATAGCTTTTGGAGCAACAAATTTGGTCAAAGAAGACGAAGTTATACTTAGTCATGGCCAAGAGCGAGACCATGTCTGAGCTTTACAAGCGGCAAATGAGATCTGGGGAAAGGGATCAGTGCAGCATGGGATACCTCTTAGCCCAGCCAACTGAAAGACTTTGAGCAAGAGTATGGCTGAGTCGGAGCTGAGATTCGGCTCCGAACCCACGGGTAAGAATGTAGGTGAGACTGGACTACATAACATCAGTTGTTCCCATAATAAGTGTCCGAGCTGTTCTTAAAAATATCTAAACTAGAGCTTGCTTTAATGCAATTTGGCAGTATGTTCCATTCTTCAGCTGCTCTCTCAGAGAATCAATTAGTACACATCTCATTCCTACAGAATCTTCTACACAGGTTGTCTGATGATTCTCTACTACTTTTTGATAACCCCAAACATTCCCAGATGTAATTGTCTCTAAATGCCCTAGGAGACAATGTACTAGTTCAGATATTTCAGTCTTTCATAATAAAAAGAAGTTAGCTTCTTACCATAACGTTCCATCTGTGTTGTCCAGCTTCATTTTTCATTAACCTGTTGGACCAACACCCACTGTGTGGTGTGCAAAGGCTTCCACCCTAGTGATTTGGCGAATAGGAGGACCAAACTTATTCTTAAGGGTTTGCTTCCTTCTTCCTCCTCTTCAGGTGTTCTTTCCACTTCGGGGGCTCAACTTCCCCTCCAAAAAGTCCTGGGACAGCTGGAAACGCTCACCCATGAGGTCCACCTCGTAAACGACCAAGAAGGTTCCGAGAGTCTTGGAGCTAACCCATTCTGATCCAGGGTCCTTGGCTCCTACCTTCTCCCCTCTGCCCTGATCATCTTCTGTAGCTCACGGCCTAGTGTAACTTCTGTGACACTTCTGGCTTCTGAAAAGTATCCCACTCCACACCTGTAGTGGGACTAGAAAGGATGCCACCTTGTTGGTAGTTTCTTCCAAGGGCTGCAACTACAGAGAAGCTCAAGCACTGACTACCAACATGAAGTTCCCTGAAAGGCCCATAAGCTGCCAGTCAGACAGGGAAACAAAAGCCCATTTTCCTACAAGAGGGAAACATAATCCAACAGGGGAAGTATCCTGATAAATACTCTGGGTATAAAAGGCAGCCCAACCAACAACACTTTGTAAGAAACTGAAGTCCTCAGCATGATAAACAAAAGAAACTCCCTGTGAGACCTCCACATGTCAAAAGATAATCCATCAAGGGGCCCTGGAAAAAGCCAAAGCTTGATTGTTCACCTGGAGAGTCATCATCTGTATCTGGTGTACTAGATGTGGTCTCTGAAGCCACCAAGGTCCAAGAAGGGGTAAAAAGCTCCATTCCCTTTAAGAAGAAGGAAAAGAACATCTGCCTCTCTCAGAAGGAAGAACAGGTTAAGTGGCATTCTCCAGGACTTCTGCAGAGACCACCTAGTCCTCTAGCAAAGCTTCTACTAAAGGACTTAATCCTAAAATGGAGCCTTCTAAATCTATATCAGTAATCCATAGATACACATTATGGTTTTCCAAAATGATATAAACTCAGAGAACTAGCTTCCCAGAGGCAGTCCTTACCAGTAGTCCGAACTTCTGCAATAGTGCCTTTAAATGAGACCCCCTTGGAAGTTTTGCCAGAACAGCTGGAGATCAGACAAAGGAGACTTAACCGGAGTGCTATCCTCATCTTCAAGGTGGTGCCTTCTTATTGGTTAACTTGGCTACCATTCAAAACAGTATAGAATAGGTGAAAAAGGGGTGAAGGGGAATAAGAATGACAGACACACATGGCATATTAGATAGGCTTATTATCTCCTCCTGCCATCAGGAAAGGGTAACAAACTATAAAAAGAAGGAAGTCATGAGGGCTTTCTAGAGACCGTGAATAACATTTATTTCATTTTGTACAGGATTTCCATGATTTCTCAGGAAGCTTGCTCAGTGAGAACCTCTACCTTGAAGACAGCATGTAGAATAATAACCCTCAGCTCAGCCTTAAAGGAGGAGAGACTAAACCACAATATCAGGCAGAATACATTCATTTGATTAAAAATGTAAAATATTTAATCACAAAATGCTGAAAACTCAAAATACTGAACACCTACTTAATGCAGGGGGCAAGCTCCCCTGCACCCTCCACTCTTCCAGCTAATTATATATACCAGCTCCAGGACTGCACAAGAGTGGGGAAAGGACAAATTCCCATTTTCAGTGTTTTGAGTTTTCATCATTTTGTGAATTAGAAGTTATGTACTCACCATAATGTTCCATCTGAGTAGGTAGTTCATTTGTCTGCAACCTGTGGGTTACGGATCCGATATCGGATCCGAGCCGGCAACTTGTTTCAAGCTAATGGATCCGAGCTCCTAGCTCCTCCCTTCACCCATAATCCCCTGCTAACCCTCCATGACCTCAGATCGAGTTTGCCTCTCAATATATATCCAACAAAGGATATCTAACAACTAGTAGATCCGAAGAAGGTCAGGGGGAAGGAGGGGGGATGGTTGCAGACAAATGAACTACCTACTCAGATGGAACGTTATGGTGAGTACATAACTTCTAAATCTGAAGTAGGATGTTCATTTGTCAGCAACCTGTGGGACAGAGTCCCCAGCTACCTGCACCTTGGGTGGCCATCATGGAAGGATATTACGAAGCACCGCAGAGCCAAAGGATGCTCTCCCTCTAGAAAGCAGGTCTAGCTTGTAGTGGTTGATAAAGGTATGAGATGAAGCCCAAGTGGCTGCAGAACAAATATCATCCAAAGGAACTCTAGACTTGAAGGCCGCAGAAGTAGAAATGGAGTGGGTGGAATGAGCACGAACTCCTTCTGGTGCGGGTCTACCCGAGGCTTGATAAGCCAGTAGGATACATTGGGAAATTCAGCGAGATAAAGATACTTTAGAGATAGCTTTCCCGAAGTTAAATTTGGCAAAGGAAATGAACAGCTGGTCAGATTGTCTATGGCCAGATGTCCTATGAGTATAAAAACGAAGCTGCCTATGAACATCCAATGAGTGCAGCTTGTACTCTCCCTTATTTTGATATTTAGGGAAGAAAACCAGTAAATGTATGGATTGATTTAAGTTGGTTTCTGATGCTATCTTGGGAAGAAAGGAGGGATTGATCCTAAGGTACACTCTATCTGGGTGAAAAATCAGGTATGGAGGCTTCACAGAAAGAGCCTGAAGCTCCGACACTCTTTTCGCTGAAGTAATGGCTACAAGGAATGCTGTTTTCCATGACAAGAATTTGAGATCCACTGAAGCAGCGGGTTCAAAGGGTGGAGCAGTCAAGGCCTGAAGAACTAATGTAAGATCCCAGGGGGGTACGGCTTCTTTTACAGGGGGTCTAAGTAAAAAGGTACCCTTGAGAAAGGTTTTACACAATTTGGCCGACATCAAGGGCCCTGTATCATGTCCCACATGGTAATGAGATATGGCTGCCAATTGCACTTTGACAGTTGAACAACTAGCACCTTCCTGAAAGAGTTCAGTTAGGAAGTCTAATATGGATGGAAGAGGAGCCATAAAGGGATCTAGATCTCGGTGCTCCGCCCAGATTCCATTTACTGTGATACACTTTCCTGGTGGAGGGCTTATGCGCTGCCACGAGGATGGCTTTGACTGGTGAAGAGATACCGGGAGTCCTAACTAGGAGTGGAACTGGAGCAACCAAGCTGTCAGTTTCAGATTGTCCAGGTTTGGAGTTGGCAAGTCCAACAGATGGGAGATGAGATCCAGAATGGGATCTAGAATCCAAGGGTGATTCACAAGGTGAGACCACAGGTAAGGGAACCAAATTTGTCGAGGCCAGAATGGGGCAATGAGAATCATCTGGCTCCCCAACCGCGAGGCTTTCTGTAAGAGTTGTATCATCATTGGCAGAGGAGGATAGGCATAGAGTAGACCGGGTGGCCAAGCATGCACCAGAGCATCTCTTGGAGTTTCCCCTGGAGGGGGGATTAGAGCGAAGAAATTGCCGCATTTGGTGTTTGATGGAGATGCAAAAAGATCGCAGCAGGGTTGCCCCCATGTTGCGAATATCTGCTTCGCTACTAGAGGATTGAGAGACCACTCGTATGGGGTAAGAAGGGTGCAGCTGAGCTTGTCCGCTAGGATGTTGGTCCTCCCCGGAATGTGCGTTGCAATCAGAAAGCGGTTGGTGGAGATCGCCCATTCCCACACTCTCACGGCTTCGCGGCATAGAGGGTAAGATCTGGTTCCCCCCTGTTTGTTGATATACCAGACCACCGACATGTTATCCGACTGAATTGCAATCATTCCTGCGGGGAGGAAGCTCTGAAGTGCTTGCAACGCCAACAGCACCGCTCTCATCTCCAGAACGTTGATATGCAGGGAGGTCTCTGTATCGTTCCACGTGCCTTGGACTGTCCTGCCTGAATAATGCCCCCCCCACCCGAGGCGGAAAGCGTCCATGGTCACCGTGGCGATAGGGGGAGAGGTGCAGAAGGGACGGCCCGTATGGAAGTTCGATGCTTGGAGCCACCATAGTAGCGCCCTCCTGCAAGCCTTGCTGATAGCAATGGGATGGTGGAGAGGAAGGGATAGGAAGGACCATTGCACTAACAGAGTCCATTGCAGTACTCGCATGTTCAAACGGGCGCATGGAAGGAGTGTAATCGCTGCCGCCATGGAGCCTAGTGCCCTCAGGACCAATTCCGCTGGTGAAGCCTCTGAATGAAGGATAGCCCGCACGTGAAGTTGTAGGTTCCTGATTCTCTCGGAAGTTAGCAAGGCTCGCAAATCTCTGGTGTCTATTCTGGCACCTATGAATTCTATGACCTGCGTCGGAGCCAGAAGAGATTTGCTGACATTGATAGTAATGCCTAGTTGTGGGGCTAGATGGAGAAAGAAGTCTCTGGCCGAGCAAAGTAGATGCCTTGTTGGTGCGGTCAGGAGCCAGTCGTCCAGGTACGGAAAGACCTGAATTCCCTGGAGTCTCAGGTGGGCCGCAATCACTGCTACCACTTTGGTGAACACCCTGGGGGCTGTGGTGAGGCCAAAGGGAAGGACCCTGAACTGGTAGTGACTGGCCCCCAGCCGGAAGCGAAGGAACCTCCTGGATCATTTGTCCATTAAGATGTGGTAGTACGCATCCTTGAGGTCTATAGAGCACATCCAATCGTTTTCCCTCAAAAGAGGGAGGATAGATTGAAGAGTGACCATTCGGAATTTTTCCTTGGTTACTGACAGGTTCAAGCGGGAAAGGTCTAGGATGGGTCTCAAGTCCCCCGTCTTTTTTGGCACCAAAAAGAACCTGGAGTAGAACCCTAATCCGAGCTGGTCTTGTGGGGACGGGATGGATGGCTCTTTTTCTTAGCAGCTGCTGTAGTTCTGCGGCTGCGGCCTCCCTCTGATCGGGTGGTACATCGGGGAGGTTCTTGGATTGGGGGACATGAAGTACTGGTATTTTGTACCCTCTGGATATGATGCGAAGCACCCAGCGGTCTGTTGTGATGGACTCCCATGCCGCTAGGTGTTTTGAAAAACGCCCCCCGACTGCCCTCAGGGCTGCTGCGCGGGCCGCTCAGAGAAAGGTTCTCCGGACCCAAAGTTTCTCGGAGCCCCTCTGCCCCTGGGGCGATGTCCTCCCTGTCCACCTCTGCCACGGTAGGACTGGCTGTCCGGAGCTGGTTGGGAATGTTGTGATTTCCGGAACCACATCTTCTTCTGACCCTTTTGGTTCCATGAGAAGGACCGCTGGGGAGCAGAGAAGCGGACTCCGACGGCAGACAACGTCTTCCCGTCCTTCTCACTCAGGACAAGTGTCTCGCGAACTGTTTTGCCAAATAGGGCAGAACCATGAAAAGGGGCGTTCGCGAAGGATGCTTTAAAGGGCTCTGTAAAGTCACAATGACGGAGCCAGGCCTGACGTCTCATGACTAGGCCTGCTCCGCTAGCCCTAGCTGCTCCCTCTGTGGCGTGGGATAACAGCGCATAGAGGTGTTTGAAATCTATCTCAGAATGGCCATTCGGGTGGAGTACAATTGTTTGTCCCCCTCCGACATGGACTCAGGGGGGGATGCAGCGTATTCTTTGATAAGATCCCGCTGCATCCTGATGACATGTGCCATATAGTTCAGAGACCTTACTGAGAAGCTCGCTGAACTAAAGACTCGCTTCCCTAAGCGATCCATCAAAGGGGACTCTTTGGTCGGTGGATGGACTGAGGGACTCTCCTGAGCCAATTCCCTCTTTGTGGCTGCCGCCGTCAACATGGCATCTACAGGGGGCCCCTTACTCCAATGTGATCGGTCTTAGGGGGGGGCTAAGAATCTTATCCGGTACCTTCGGTATTGGCTCCACGGTGCCCGGATCCTTCCACGCCCTGGTGGTAATGAGGTCCACCAGGGGGTCAGCTGGAGGGGACCCCCAAGAGGTAGACGGGCCTGCTTCGAATGCCTCCAGAAACACGGACTCGTCAGACTAAGACTTAGGAGCAGACCACCCACGTGTCCTCGGTTAAGGACTCAGGGGAGTCCACGTGCCTCCTTTTGCACTTATGCTTGCGGGGAGCTTCCTCGGGGGGACTGTCCGAGGAGACCTCGCCAGCAA
Source organism: Protopterus annectens (assembly GCF_019279795.1). Taxonomy (NCBI): domain Eukaryota; kingdom Metazoa; phylum Chordata; order Ceratodontiformes; family Protopteridae; genus Protopterus; species Protopterus annectens. The sequence goes on along the minus strand of NC_056749.1, from coordinate 674,099,508 downwards.
CATCTTGTTCCAATGGAACTATCTGTGACATCGAAGCAGGCTGTCCCTTTGTCCGGGTGATGGAAGCCTGGCCCAGCAGAGAGGGAGTGCAGGGAGGAGTCATTGCAAGGACCAGGGGTCCGGATGCTCTCAACAGAGCCCTCTCCACAACATCGAAGGCCGAGGGAGAGCCACTCTCCAATGGATCCGAAAGTCGGCTCCCACTCGGATCCGATGAAGGGATCGGAGCCAGCGCCGAGACCGTCGGATCCGAGGGACCAATGTGCTCCGACCTGGACGGAGCCGAAGGCACACTGAATCCCCCGGATCTGAAGCTCGGACCACGGCTCCGAGAGGTCGGATCCGACAGGCTCGAGGGCAGGGTCGGATCCGAAGTACCAAGTACTGTCGGCGCCGACCCACCCCCGGCTCCAAGGCTGCTCGGCTCCGAGCGCTCCGAACCTGGGTAGCGGGTCAGAGAAGGAGCAATTGGGTGGAAAAAAGGTGTCGAGCTCCCCCCTGAGGGGGGGAGGCAAGAGCAGTCTCATCTGCAGCTGGGCCTGGATGAATCTTCGCATCATCCGGTCCAAGTCTGCATCGGATAAACTGAAGGTAGATCTCGAGGAGGCCACCGAGGCAGGCCTGGAATGCCACCTCGATGACCTCGACAGAGATCGGGTCTCCTCCTCCTCGGGCCCCGGGGAGAAACAAGGGGATCAGAGCCGAGGAGGAGGAGACCTAGAAGCAGTGGACGGAGAAGCCCGCTTAGCTGGCGGGGCCGAAACGGAGGTCTTGGCCCGCCGCTTGTGGTGCTTCTCCCTCCGTTTCTCCCTCCTGGCCTCCCTGTCCTCCGACACTTTAGCGGGAGTTTGAGTCCCAGACGGAGGCTGGGGGGCAGGAGTGGCAGCGACCACAGGCTGTGGTGGAGCCACGGGAGCAGCAGAGGTAGCGGAGGCCGAAGCCGAATCCGGGGGTACAAGTCCCGCCAGGACCAGCTTCGACCTCCGCTCTTTCAGTGCCCTGGGGTTGAACGCTGCACAAATGGTACAGCCTGAGGTGAGGTGTTCAACCCCAAGGCACCGAACACACCGAGTGTGGCCATCAGCCGGGGACAGCTTATGGCCACACTCGGTACATTTAGAAAATATGGCTTTTGGGGCCTCAGCCATTCCCTTTTTTTTTTTTTTTTTTTTTTAAAGAAAAAGAAAAGCAACTACACACACACACAGGCCCCAAAAGAAACGCAACACACACTCACACACTAGCGACCAGCGAAGGGAGGGTACTAATTAAAAAATAAGGAACCTAACACTGACACACTTTAAAAGTTTTAATTTTAACTAAAAAAGAAATTCCTGACAAGAAGTACTTTGAAAAAGTAACTTTTCTTCACTTATCTGACAAGCTCAACAAGGATCCAGCCATCCACAAGCGCGGCAAACTAGATCTGAGGTCATGGAGGGTTAGCAGGGGATTATGGGTGAAGGGAGGAGCTAGGACCTCGGATCCATTAGCTTGAAACAAGTTGCTGGCTCGGATCCGATATCGGATCCGTAATCCACAGGCTGCTGACAAATGAACATCCTACTTCAGATTCAATATTTTCAGTCAAATGAACGTATTCCCATTAGGCAAAAGCCAGCATGATGACTCAGTGGTAAGATCTCTGTCTCACAGATCTAGGGTCCAAGGTACATTCCCGACTTCCAGCCATTATCTATGTAGAGTCTGTATTTTCTCTGCACATCTGCATTTTTTGTGGGGGGTACACTGTTTTTGTCCCACCTTCCATATACATCCGGTTGACAGCCTATACTATACTATTATTTATTTATTTATTTATTTATTTTACATTTGTTAACCGGGCTAGTCTAGCTGGATATACGTCCATTTTCAGTAGAGGCCCGGGGAGAAAAGCTCCAAGCATGAACAGTAACAAAGTTAACAATGTATAGAAACATAAAGGATTACAGTACAGCCTAGTATTAGTCTAAAAGGAGTAATAATAATAAATTTTTGAACTATAACAGTTAATGTATAGAAACATACAGGAATACAGTACAGAGTAGTATTAGTCTAAAAGGAGTAATAATAATACATTTTTAAACTATAGCAGATTTAGTAGAAATTCTACTAAATAATTATACAAAACACAGTAGAAGGTATGAGCAAGTCTCAGGTAGGGAAGAGTTACTATCTATACAAATATTAATTTACCCTCACTCATGTGGTCCAGGTCATAGCTGAAAAAGGTCTTTAGAAAAACCCACTTGACTGGTTAACAAATGTTAAATACATAAATACAAATACCTAAGAATGCTGACCTGGTCACAACGTCAGTACAGCTGATGTCAGAGCCAACTACATGAAACCCACTGAGGCAGCCACTGTAGAGGTCTTTTCTAAAGACTTCTTGATGTTATTAGCAGGTAGGCTTACCAACTATTCTAGAGCCTTGTCCACAAATGGGAAATAGGAATCGAATAGATATGCCAACTAGTTCAGAGACCTGAGGCCAAAGTGGCAGAGGAGGCCATTTTCTTTGCCCACACTATCTACAATCTTGGATGTTTTACCAAACAGAAAAGATGAAGGGTGCTGTAGTCTGTAAGATCTATGATGCAATGAAATGATCACACAGAAATCTGTTCTGGGATGCTTAGTAAGGATGTCATTCCACACCCACAGAAGTTTGTACAGAGCATCAGTCTTCTAATGAACAAAAGGAGCAAACTTCACATGCTTCCAGGCTGCACAAATGGCATCAGGTAAGGCTCTTGGGTGGATAATCTTAGGTTCAAATCTATCCTTTTCTTGTATCATTTCATTTTCTTTGGATAAAAGAAAGACAAGGAAGCTACAAACCAGTCTGTAAAGAACCGCACGATCCTGAATATCACCACAAACTAAAGATTCTCAGTATGAGAACTGCAGAGGTAAGGTCTCTTTAACCTTGAATCTGAAAAAAACAAAGACCTCAGGATCTCAGAATCTCCATATTAACAGAAGAATGTCCAAGCACTGACAGAGGGTCGTTTGTGTTGCCCAGCATAAGAAATGATGAGTGAAATAAAGATAGGTGGCACTTCTCATATTGGTCTGTGTGCTTTAGGTGGCAATGCTCATACTGGCATGTGTGCCTTAGGTGGCGGTGCTCATGTTAGCCTGTGTGCCTTAGGTGGCAGTCTCCATAATGGCCTGTGTGACTTAGGTGGCGCTGCTCATACTGGCCTGAGTGCCTTAGGTGGCGGTGCTCATACTGGCCTGAGTGCCTTAGGTGGCAGTGCTCATAATGGCCTGTGTGCCTTAAGTGACCATGCTCATACTGACCTGTGTGCTGCCTTAGGTGGCGGTGCTCAAACTGACCTGTGTGCTGCCTTAGGTGGCAGTGCTCACACTGCCCTGTGTGCTGCCTTAGGTGGCAGTGCTCATACTGGCCTGTGTGCTGCCTTAGGTGGCAGTGCTCATGTGCTGCCTTAGGTGTCAATGCTCACACTGGCCTGTGTGCTGCCTTAGGTGGTGGTGCGCATACTGGCCTGTGTGCTGCCTTAGGTGTCAGTGCTCATACTGGCCTGTGTGCTGCCTTAGGTGGCGGTGCTTATATTGGCTTGTGTGCCTTAGGTGGTAGTGCTCATACTGGCCTCTGTGCCTTAGGTGGCGGTGCTCATACTGGCCTGTGTGCCTTAGGTGGCGGTGCTCATACTGGCCTGTGTGCCTTAGGTGGCGGTGCTCATACTGGCATGTGTGCCTTAGGTGGCGGTGCTCATACTGGCATGTGTGCCTTAGGTGGCGGTGCTCATATTGGCCTGTGTGCCTTAGGTGGCGGTGCTCATACTGGCCTGTGTGCCTTAGGTGGCAGTGCTCATACTGGCCTGTGTGCCTTAGGTGACGGTGCTCATACTGGCCTGTGTGCCTTAGGTGGCAGTGCTCATATTGGCCTGTGTGCCTTACGTGGCGGTGCTCATACTGGCCTGTGTGCCTAGTGAGGCGTACACTGCAAGTGGTGTTGTGTCATGAGCACCTTGGACAGAGCAGTGTAATCACATCAAATAATGCCACCTAAGGGTGTACTCTCATCAGAAGACAGCTCACCAAACATACAGAAACAAAAGCATTCAATGCTGGAGCAGAAGGACCCATGGGAATATCCTCATCTTGGTCTGCTGAGCCCTCCCCAGTCTGATGGAGAAGAAAGATGTAGATACCAGGAGCCCACATTCAACCACATATCCATCAGTGAGGAAATCAAAGGTTCACTCTGGGTGAGCTGGCTGATTTTAGTACTCCTTTAGGTGTGGTATAGGAGGCCCCCGGATGCTCCCTCCAAAGGTGGTTACTAGAGAAGCCCCTCTCCTTCCCTCATAATCAGTTAGTTACTGTCATGAGTTCAATGTCTCACTGTCTAAGGAAAAGCAAACCAGAAGTGAAAATCCAAAGGCCAAGACCACAAGGACAGACTCTGTAGGATGAGGCTCTGGCCTCATGATCCATTACAGTATGCTAGCTCTGCCTGGCCAATAGTAATGCAAGAAACCACCTTTCCACTCTTCACAGAGGCCACCTTCAAAAGACACCATCCTGTACAAAGTGATGCAGACCTCCAGTTTTATCTATCAATTTTCTACATCTGAGTAGATGAAGCACTGATACCCATTGTAAATTCTCAAATTCTATCAGCTCTTCTCAGTAACATGGGGTAGCAATGGTGCAGGTCTTACCTGATGATCTGGTGAATGCAAGAACTGAAGTAGGTAACATATATGGAATTTTTCCAACTGAGATCCAAACTTGCCTGTTTATGTATCACATCACTGGAGAACTGCCTATCCTAATTGGTAAGCGTCCTTGACATAAAAAGCTGGCAGAGCTTTGTGTACTGTTATCAATTCTTTTAAACTGAAGTGGACTGACTTTTCTTGCTGATATGAGTTCCCTTATGCTAACAACTTTTTGAAATGCACACCCCAGGCATAACAAAATACTAAATTTCCAATGGGTAGTAAAGTACCATTCATTAGATAAGCTGGTTATGTTTCCCCTTATGATATACTGAAAAAACGGAGTCAACATTTCCAGACAACCCCTGGCTTGATACCCCAGCATTTGGATATAAATGTAGGTTCACCTTGTATGAAATGTGTCACAATGTGCCAGAAGGATGCAAAAAGACATGTACCCAGAATCTCCCGGGAACTCTCATGCTGAAATTTACTGTTGCTGAACGTCTGCAAGAGTAGTAAGGCTATTTGCTTTTCCTTTACAGGGATGACTTTCATTAAAAGACTTTTTCAAGAAAACTGAACAAAGAAACTTGCAGGAAAATGTTCAAAATTTGCAGTTTAAAATAAAAAACTCAAGAATAATGTGGTTACCTGGTGATCGTAAGTCAGGTGGAGGTAATAATGCTGTTCCCAAAGACTAAAAGAGTGAAACTGCTTATCGTGTGATGAATCCATAGTTACCTTGTTTCTGAAACTGTGGTGCAATCATCCAGATAAGAGGGGATGGCAAAGTTTTGGGTTTTTTTCTGGCTATGTAAACATTTAGAGGCGTTAAACTTTCAGTAAAGGCTCTGATGACTGTGGGCATGCACAAATGGGAGAAGTGTAAAATGAAATGATGCTGTGCTATGGGAAACCTGAAATATTTCACATGCAAAGGTCTCACTGAAATATGAATATATGCAAATTGAACATACAGTGTTGCTAATTCAAATTTTGCTCTATGAAAGTAAGACCAGCCTTTGGAGTTACCATTCTGAAAGATAACGAACTCAGGAACTTGTTTAGGTTTGATAATCAAACACTGCCTGGCCACCACCTGATGGCTTTTAAAGAAACTAAAACATATACATATGAATATGCATATCAGTAAATGTCCGTAATATTGACACATCCAAAAAATAACGTCAACAAAGCATTAGACATGCTGCAAGACATAACCTCACAGCATCCATCTTTAAAACCCCCATGCTCTATCCACACCCCCTGCAAATTATATATTCTAACTCTGTGAAAGCACAACACTGGGCAAAAGGCATATTCCCCAAACCCGGTACTGCAACAATCTCACACAAATGTTAATAAGCTGTTCTCTCAACCAAAGTGGGTGAAGTATGTGTGTGTGTCAGTGAGTGAGTGAAAGTGTATGTATATACAGGGTCTATATTATATCCTCAAACGCTTAAAAAAGCGAACGCTGATTGATCAAACTTATTTTCGTGAAACTGCAAAATATCAAAGCAGCAGAAACTCGAATTTTTTCCTAGGGAAAGAATTTGGTTGTCCTTTTCTGTTGCTTCAGTACTTTCAGTGTTATGCTGGAAAGTTACTGGTCGGATTCAGGTAAGTGTGCGATTGTGTGGATGTGAGTGTTAGGGTGATTTAGGTGAGTTAGGGTTCAGGCTCGGGTTAGGTGTGTGTGTGATTGAGTGGACATGAGGGTTAGGGCAGATTTAAGTGAGTTAGGGTTAGGGAGCGAGTGAAGTGAGTGTGTGATAGTGACGGACCTTAGGGTTAGGGTTTGGGTTAAGGTAAGTGGGTAGTTAGTGGTGTGTGCATAGTTTAGTGTAGGGTTCGGTATCAGATTTTAGGTGTATGTGTGTGGATTTCTGTTTGTTTGGTGTGCTTGTGTTGTGTGTATGTGTTTTGGATCAGCGATTTTTTTCCCTGTGAAAAAAATCGCTGATCTGACAGTTCGAGATTGTAAGCTTTCGCTTAAATTAGGTCGATCAATCAGCGTTCGCTTTTTTAAGCGTTCGATGATATAATATAGACCCTATATACATATACACAAAGACAGATTAGATAAATATACAATGTCAACACAAAACTACAACAATGAAGCATCTTGAAGATTACCACATCTTAACTTAACCTTTGAAATTATGAACATATGCAAATCTTTCTCATGTGAAGCTTTAGCAACTATGGCAAGCATCATTATGAACACATGCAGATCTTTCTTGTGCATGGCTTTAGTGACTGTGGCAATCATCATTATGAGCACATGCAGATCTTTCTCATGCACAGCTTTAATGACTATGGCAAGCATCATTATGAACACATGCAGATCTTTCTCATGCACGGCTTTAGGGACTATGGCAAGCATCATTATGAACACATGCAGGTCTTTCTCATGCATGGCTTTAGTGACTATGGCAAGCATTACCATGAACACATGCAGATCTTTCTCATACAAGGCTTTAGCAAGTATGGCAATATCTACAATATATATTTGTCAATGTTGCTAATGTCAACATGGAAAAATCGATAAAAATAACATCAACAAGGCACTGTGCATGCTCCGAGACATAACCTCAGAGCATGCAACTTTAAAACAAGTTTTTTTTTTAAAAAAACAGGACAGCACCCCCCCCCCCCACACACACACACACACTTCACAGCAACTGCAAATTATATATTCTAACTCAATGGTAATGAGGTTGAGGTCACTGGAGTGTGTGATGCGGCGGGATTGGGATTTCTTTAGATGCAGCATTTCTAACAGAGCTGGTTCAGACATGGCTTTGTAAGTCAGGCAAAGATTGCCTCTAAGTAGGTGATATGAGACAGAAAATAGCTGGAGTCTTTTGAGTCTGTCCGTGTAGGACATGTGTTTAATGCCTAGGACCCTCTTTGTGAGGTATTTCTGTGGCCTCTCCAGCTGTTGCAGGTGTCTAGTGAGGTACATGCCAAATGGGGCATTGTACTCAATGACTGAGCTAGTGAGGGAAGAGTAGAGGGAGACAATGTCTGCTTTCTTCCTGGATGCAAAACCCTTGCTAATGAGATCTGCCACATAGAAGGACTTTCTGACCACAGTGGCAATGTGGTGGTCAAAGGAGAGGTTGCTGTCAACCTGCGTCCCCAGATATTTTAAAACACCTTCAGTGTTCAGTGGACTCCCATCAATGTGGTAATTAGTGGGAAATGAGTTTTTACCAGAGGGGATGACCTGACCTAGACATTTCAGAGTGGTGTACATTTAATACTCTGCATGAAAAATGCAGATTCCTGAGAATGACATTTAGCATTCCTTCAGTACCCAGGACAAATTATTAAAGGTGGTAGGTCTACTGGGCACAAATGTCCATTATCAGGGTTATTCCAGGAGCACTGTCTGATAAGAGACTTACTCAGAGCAACACAGTGGGTAAATGGACATGTAAGAAATCAAATCCTGTAGACCAGACTATAAGCAGCAGCCTGTTATCAGTTCAGAACAGTAGCTCTGGATAGTGTTGTGAGCATTACTGATGACAAACTCATTTATGATTAATGTAAGGAACAGCATGGCAAAAAAGTGACTTGCCAAGACAAAAAAATGTTAATTTAAGACAAATGACACAAGCTGCACATTTTGATGAGTTAAGTACAGTGAAGCAATGCAGTTACTGATTTGTTTCAATTTAAAAACTGTTATTGTCTATGTTGTGATATTACTCAAAGTATTCAGATGTCATACCAAGGTACAAAGTTTGATCCTGACCTCTGGCCAATGCCTGTTTGGAGTTTGCAAATTTTCCCTATGTCTCTGTGGAATTCCTCCCACCTGCAAAAAAACATGCTGATTTTCCATCTCAAACCCACACAAGAATGGAGCTGTGGGCAGCAGCACAGACTGTAGACAGTGTCCTATAGGGAAAAAAAGGTGTGTAAACCAACCACTCTGGGCATCTATTGTGGTGTGCAGTATCCTCAAGATACCAGAACATGATTACAGACTGCATGCAGTAGCAGAGCTATCCACTGAATGGCATAAAAATATGGCTCTAGGTGATTTGGTTGTGTTGACTAATATCAACAAATGGGCTTGGGTATTTAACGGTAATAAGTAGATTGTGGACCCAGTCTACTCTGATCTATGCCATGGACCCATGCTAATGGTTGGAGGGATGTATGCACCCCTATTGGCCAGTGTTTGCCCACCATAAAGCCCATCAACCTTGGGTCAATAAGCTATGGCCAGTGTCCAGTTGCCCAGCTTAGGTTACTGAAATAGTTCTATTGAGTGAAAGCTGGAAATAAAAATACAATCAACCTGCCAAAGATGAACTAATAATTGCTACACTCATTGTAGGTTCACTGACAGGACAGAGTTTAGAAGTGGATGACATGATGGTAAGGAAGAGGATTGACATCCTATCTATCCAGCAGACAAAATGGAAGGATGGTGCAGCAAAGCCACTTGGCTTGTGATCCACAGTCTACTACTGAGGAAGAGGACAGGCTAGAAATGGTGTGTGAAATGTGGTGTGTGAGAGAGAGAGAGAGAGACGTCAGAAGGTAGTGAGGGATGTCATCAGAATTAATTACAGACTCATAAAAATCAGACTGTAGCCTAATGATACGTCAGTATTCGTAATCTCAGCCTATGCCCCACAGAAGGTTTGTGACAGTGACAAAAATAGTGCATTAAGACAGCAGAGCCAGACGTAATATATAAAGCAGGACAACATGAATTGATGTTGATAATGGGTGACCTGAATGCATATACATGAATTGATATTGATAAAGGGTGACCTAAATGCACATATCGTAACAAACAGAACAGGATAGGAGGACTGCCTGGGTCCACAAGGGTGGGGCAACAGAATAAAGGAAAAGCAATTCTAGACTTCTGTCTGGCAAATGGCTTTATAGTAGTCAACACATAGGTCAGAAAGACAGACAGTCATAAGATCACAGATAAGTGTGTCAAACATGCAACTCAGGTAGACTTCCTCTTGGAAGGAAAGGGAACTGTAGCCGAATCACTGATTGCAAAATTATCGTCCATGAAACAGTCAGCCTACAGCATAAACCTCTAGCTGCCACAATCAGCTGTAAGCCGTGGTCGGAGGAGGCTCTCAGGTCAACAGAGACCAAGGTGAAGATCTGGAAGTTGACTGGAGAGAAACTACAACAGTTCAAGGAATTAGTCAGGGTTGTATCACCTCTACTTTATTACTAGGGGCATTGACTACAACTCTGATCTGAGATATATAACAATAAGTACCCTTTTCTGTGCAGTGCCGGTTAGCTAGGGTATAACTATTCCCATCTTCCCAAAGTCTCCTCGTCAATTTTTCCCTTGGAACTAGGCAAACTTTCAACTTAAGCACTCAAGCCATTCATTTCCCAGCCCGGCACTTGCTCAAAACTCATAGCAAGCACTTATAAATCCTAGCACTAGACCCTCCTATACTGTACAGAAGGACAAGGCTCTCTATTCAACCTTACCAGCCATTCAGTAAAACAGTTCACTGTACCTATCCAGGCATGTCCAAAGGGCAGTTTCAGGTGTACTCTCCAGTCCAACTGGTGAATCTGGGCATTTTGAGGCAATGTTACAACTGCCACATGTACACAGACAACACTCTCCTCCTACCACCAAACACTAATACATGTGAGAGATGCAAATATACAGACAAACTGGAGGCTAAGCTCTCTCAACCCATAGCTGGATCAGACAGTCAAGAGGAGAAGAGAAATACTTGCATAACACCACCAGTCTCACACAGACCCATTAAACCAGCACCGCCAAAAAACACACATAAATACACGAAAACATACTCGGAGGCTCTAAATAAAAATCTGCAAAAGCAACAGAGACCTCCAAAGCAGACATCCAAGCAACCTCCACCCCCAACACAAATCATGAAACACATACTTCACAAAACCAGTGTGCCATGCAATCACAGCCCTTAAGGCAAAATAACATACCCAACATACTAGTAATAGGTGACTCTATAGTCAGGCACACTAACGTTCCACTCACTAGGCTGAATAAGGAGAAGTTTACTATTAGCTATTTGATGCCAGGATCCGCCACATAACAAGCTCTCAGGTCACTCCAGAACAAGTAAAAATATGACTCTGTCATTGTTCATGTTGGTGTGAATGACCTGAGCCATACCTCCCTGGTCTACATGAAAAGAGACATGGAAGAGCTCTCTGATCTTGTAGCCCAGGCCAGTATGACCCTGACCCTGAGTAGCATCCTGCCCTCACCAAGAATGATACCATGGTATACAGAAAAACATCATCAATTTCAACAATTGGCTACGTTTCTGGTGTCATTCAAAGGGGAAACAGTGTCTGTCCACCTGGGATGACATGCTCGAAAAGCCACGCTGCTTCACTAGAGACGGCTTGCACCTGTCACCCTTTGGCTTTCGAATACTGGCCAAAGCTCTTGCCACCCCATAGTGCCTTTTTTAGGCAAAGCTCAAAAGACAAACCCACCGCCATAAATAGCACAAGTAACAAAAAACTGAGGGTAATGCTACTCAATGCCAGAAGTCTAAAGCTCAAAATGCACGCACTCAAGGCACTCCTCATTATGGAGAAAATCGATATATGTGCAGTAACAGAAACCTGGTTTAAGGCTCCAGAGAGCACCCCAGCACTATGGCTACAACTCAGACCATACATTTCGGCCACAGAACCCGGACAGAAATACAAAAGGCGGGGGCGTATCCATATTCATCAAGAATACCCACACCTCCAGGTTAGTGGCACAGCACGATGCTTCAGAGATCATCCACGTGCAACTAACAATGGGCAAATCTGCAATTCAAATTATAGCTTGCTACAGATCACCCATCATGTCCCAGGACCACCATTCCACATTTCTGGAAACACTGGGAAAAATATTGGTCCTACCAAACACCCTAATACTGGGTGATTTCAATTACCCAAACATTAACTGGGAGAACTACTCAAGTACTAACTCCTTTGCCCAACATTTCCTAGAATTTATAAACTCAAACGCCCTGGATCAACTGGTCAACACTCCCACCAGAGGTGACAACATATTAGACCTGGTCATCACCAACATGGGCGACCGGTGCTCCACACCGGAGGTCAACTCCTTGCTGGATAGATCTGACCATAAACAAATCACTTTGGATATCCACATTCCACCTCCACCCCCAGACAAGGAAACCACCATGAAAAACTTTTCAAAAGCAAACTTCACGTTACTTAAGACTGAGGTGGAAAGTTTCAAAGCCCCCATGCTAAAGGATAACATTGTCCAAGCTGCAAAATCCTTTACTAATGCATTCTATGGGCACCTACAAGAATGCATGGTTCATGTTATCCCAAGCAAAACCAAGACTCACTCCTCCAAGAAAAGGAAACCAGTCTGGTGGACTTCTGCCATAAACAAGCTATACAAAAGAAGGAGGAAACTAGTACAGAAAAGAGTAAAATCCCAAAAAGGGAAGACATCCCTGATTAGTATCAGCAAAAAACTACGATCCCTCATAAAATCATCCAAGGTGAGTTTTGAAAGAAAAATTGCCAAGGACTCCAAAGATAACCACAAGACATTCTTTAGCTATGTCAAGAATCTAAGTGGCAATGCTCAGATCTGCTCGGAGTTAGTGCAGAATGGTACACAATACACTGAACCGACCGATATTGCCAACATCCTGGCAGACAGGTTCAGTGCAAACTTCACCCCCCCCCCCTCACCCCCAAAAGGGCCCATAACCTTACCAGAAGAATGTAGAGCCCCTGAAATCACAGACACTCAGGTTAAAACAGCCCTCTCCAAAGCCAAAAACACAGCATCAATGGGACCGGACAGTGTCCCAGGCTGCATCCTACACAAGCTCAAAGATGAAATAACCCCTCACCTAAACACACTGTTTAAACTCAGACTCTCCACTGGTTACACACCCATAGAGTGGCGCACAGCCAAGGTTATTCCGCTCCACAAAGGTGGAGCCACAAAAGACCCCAGGAACTATCGCCCTATAAGCCTGACTAGCTTGGTCTGCAAGGCTATGGAGCGCATCATCATGGAACTCATTAAAAGAGACATTGGAAACCTCCAAACACTGGACTCTACCCAGTTCGGCTTTGTTAAGGGCAGATCATGCCTCCTAAACCTGGTGGACTTCTTTGAGACAGTTACCAAGCTATAGACGAGGGAAAGGTGGTACACACAGCCTACCTAGACCTCGCAAAGGCCTTCAACACCATTCCACATTCTGGTATTATAGACAAGCTCACCAGCCTGAACATAAACCCCTATGTCACAAGATGGGTTGCCAACTGGCTCACGGACAGAACCCACATGGTAAGAGATGCAGGAGCTAGGTATGACTCTAAACCAGTTACAAGTGGCATTCGCCAAGGCTCAGTCCTAGGACCCCTCCTGTTCAGCATCTACTTCTCAGAGGTACAGGCAAGCACAGGAGGACTATGGCTGACCAAGTTTGCAGACGACTGCAAACTAGGGGCTATAATTGACTCTCTGGCTGACACAGACATCCTCCAAAAGGGTCTCATGGAGACGGATACCTATTGTCAAAATCATGGCCTCAAGCTAAATTCCAAAAAGTGCATAGTCATCCCCTTTGGAAAAAACAAAGTACCCACAAACTACCACATAGGTGGTAGTCCCCTAAATACGGAAGATGTAATAAGGGATCTAGGGACCCAAGTAGATAGTAATCTCACCTTTGATAATCACATTGCCAAAGTGGTTAGAAAATCCTTCTACGTGGCCCACTTTAACACAAAAGGGTTCACATCCAGATCAAAAGAGGTCATTGTGCCCCTCTACTCATCGCTCATCAGACGCATCATAGAGTACAAAGCCCCATTTGGGATGTATCTTACAAGACACCTGCAACAGCTGGAAAGACCACAGAAGTACCTCACCAAGAGGATCACTGGCCTCAAACAGATGCCCTATGCAGCTCGACTGAAAAAACTCCAGCTGTACTCGGTTGCATACCGCCTACTCAGAGGTGATCTCTGCCTGACATACAAGGCCATGTCCAACCCAAAACTGATGGGCATGCTCCACCTAAAGAAACGCTTATCCCCTCAAGCCACAAGCTCTAGGGATCTAAACCTCACCACAACAATAAACAGGACGTGCTGGAGGGATAGATTCCTGTCCCAGGGACTTCCCATTCTCTGGAACAAGATTCCAATCTACATTAGGCAGAGCTCTTCGCTAACACTCTTCAAGGGAAACCTTGACGAGTAGATGGGAAAAAGAAAGTTTACCCCGAGGATCACTTCAGTTGCTGTGCTGGACAGGGAACTAATTTAAGGGGGCGAAGAAAGCCAACACATTCTGGCTAGGCTTATAAATGCCTTCAGGCAGATAGCCTAGTACCTACCTATGAACCTATGAAGAAGAATAAATACGTGGAAATGAAGAAGAATGGAAGTGTCTCAATACAGCAATAGAGCATGTGTGAGAACTCCAGAACAGACACATGACTGGGCCAGGTATGGAATAAGGTACATAAGGAAGGCTTGTAGCAGAATGCAGAAGGCCAGGAACTCATCAAAAAATAGGTGGGGGGTCAAAAAGGTATAGTAGGCTAGGAAAGAATACTGCTTGTCTAACAAAGAGGCTAAGAAAGGAGTTGCAATAACAAAGAACAAGGCATCACAGGCACTATCAGCTTCTGGAAAGTGACTCAATAGATGGCCCAGAGAAACCATATCAGGCTACAAGGCACAGAAAGATAAAGAAGATGGTCACATACTCCTTATAAGGGATGTCAACAACAACCTGCTCACCAGTTCACAGGACATCAAAGACAGATGGAAGGAGTACTTCAAGTAGCTTCTGAATGAAGAAAACCCCACAGAAGTTGTACTGCCTAGACACAGTCCATGATAACAGAAGAGAGATGGCTGTAGTTGCCAAGGCACCATGACGCCATGAGGATTACGGGAAAAATGGGATTGATGATTATGATGATGAGGTGGAGGAGGAACCCACCATAGAAGAAGTAACAGCACTAAGGAAAATGAAATATGGGAAAGCAAGAGGTTCAGATAAGGTCACAGCAAATATGATAAAAATGTTGGGTGAAATAGGGGAGAAATGGCTCTTAAGGGTACTCATAGCTATATGGAGAGAAAGGCATTCACCAGATTACTGGGAATAAGCATACTAAATGTCAGTGTTCAAGAACAAAGGGGATATCCACAAGTGTGGACAGTACAAAGATATCAAAGTTCTGTCGCACTGCATGAAACTTCTTGAGAAGGTGACTGATAAATAAATACGCAGAGTTGTACAAAGTAAGACGGGAAGTGAACAGCACAGATTCAGATCAGGATGCAGCACAACTTACCTAATGTTTGTAGTGAGACAGATACTTGGCAAGAAGCTAGAAATAAAGTGTTTGGTCTCACAGAACTCATCTCAGTGGGAGTAGGTGTACATTGGGGATAATCTCTAAGCCCATTGCTGTTCACACTGGTGAGGGACTACCCTAGCAAACAGGTTAAAGGGGACAAATCAACAAAACTGCTGTATGCAGACAACGTGGCATTAGAGCCAGACTCTGAGCAAGAACTTCAGCAAAAAATAGGGTAATGGAATGCAAAACCGAAAGCACATGGAATGAGAACAGGTAATACACTGTAATGGCAGCAAATGGGGAAATCAGAAAAAGCTGAGAATTGAGTTAGAAGGGAAAACTGAACAGGTTCCATCCATCCATCCTCAACCCCTTTTTCCCATTTTGCACATGGGATTGGGGTGTCACTTCAGCAGTGACAATCATCTCTAGCCAAGGTTTACACTGCCGGGTTGCTAGTCTTGCCGGGTTAACATCCTCAAGTATCTGGAGGGGTGGTTCAGGAGAAGGGAAGTTCAAAGCCAGAATCAGAGGGGCAGCAGCTAACTGGCACAGACTGTCAAGGGTGGTGTATAAGAGAAGAACGCCAAAGAAGTTGAAAAATAAGGAGTACAAAATAGTGGTGCAACCAGTACTGCTGTATGTACAGAAGCCTGGGCAGTAAAGACAGAGCAGTTGAGGAAGTTAGAGGTGATAGAGATTAACTGCTTGAGATGGGTGGTAGGATGCACACTGTGGGAGAGACAAAGAAATGAGGACATAAGAGAAGAAGCCAAAGTAGCTGCAATTACAGAAAAGGTCAGAGAAGAGATTACAGTAGTACAAAAAAGCAAATGACAATATGACAATATGTTGAAGATATGGGGACAGACAGGAAAAAGGCAAGAGGAAACAAGGGCACCCAGCAAAGAGGTGGATGGACTTTGTGAGAGAAGACCTGCAACAGGAAAAAGTGTTGAAGAAGATAGGAGTGTGGCATTAAAGAGACAGAGATGGCAACAGCTGACATGACACTTTGACCTCATGTATAAATGGGAAAAGGGGGACTGATGGTGATGATTTAGCGGTCATAAAGCTGTGGGAAATATTCTTAGATTTAGTCATTGTGGTTTACAAAGCAAATTTTAATTTCACAAGATTCCATATATCTTTATTTCTGACAACTGCCTACAATTTGCAAGTCAGGAATTTCAAAACTTTGCTAAAGAATGGGAACTCAGGCAAGACAACGAAGACTAGTCTGAGAGATCCACACTCAAATGCAGCTACAGAGTGATACAGGCGCTCAAAAATATTATAAGATGTACTGTTATCCTGAAGCAAGACTCCTATTTAGCTTTGGCCGAATACAAAAACAGTCCATTGCAACCTGTTTTGTTATCTTCTCAATTACTAATGTGAAGAAGAATAAAGGCGAAGTCACCTACTTCACCAATACATAGTAACCATTGCACATACAAAATGTTAAATTAGCTTGGCAAAGAGCTCAAAAAAAAAAAAAAAAAAAAAAAAAAAAAGAAGTGCTACTATGACAGTACAGCCAAAACACTATCTACACTTCTTTCAGGATAAACTGAAGTGTAAAACCAAATGACAAATTCTCAGAACATCAAGAAACTGCAGTCATTAAACCAAATGACACTCTAAGATCCTACATTGTCAAAACCAAGGAAGGGCAGCTGCCAAAACGCAACATAATCGGTATAAATGAGGCTGTTATATAGTGGACATCTGAAATGCCAGGAAGACTACTGTAACATCGTGTGATGGTTCTTGTCAGAATTATGTGTCAAAATGATGTCAAATAATGCATATAGTGTGAATTAATGCTGTACATAGAACTACTACTGTGACAATAGGAGATACTTACTGCCGGCTATGCCAGGAAAAGTAGGGCAGTGGATGTAAGACTTGTGCCAGCACAGTTAGCTGAATTTTGTAAATAATTATATGTCATAGGTTCATAGGTAGGTATTAGGCTATCGGCCCAAGGGCCTAAGTAATCCTAGCCAACAAGGTTCCCTGGCTTACACCACACAAGAAAGTTATTTTCCTGTGCCACTGTTGAGTAGAGCAGGGCATGGCAGCCACAGTTGTGCAGCGGTTAAAGTTGCCACCTCACAGTATCAAACTGATTAGTACAGATACTTGTGCTGAAAATGTGAGGTTGTGTTAAAATGTATCAACAGTGCACCCTGCTGGAAGGAAAAGAAGTGTACATGTATTATAGTAACTGAATTAAATGTATATGTTTTAATAGAGGATACTAGGACAGCAGAGCTTAATTTTAACCCACCAGACTTTGCAAAATAAAATATAGCTAAAAATAATTAAGCCATAAAGATGTTATCTTACACTTCTGGTTGCAGCCTGTGGCAAAATGCCTGAGAAACTAGGTATTAGGAAGCCTTCTTCACTGTCTCTAGCAGGGAGCTAACTGCTACTCTGGAATGCTAGAGAGGTTAAATTGTTTTATGACTTCCAGCAGCTACAGAATATCTAAGCAAAGCCCTATCTATGTGTATGGTCACACATGGGTGCTAAAATCCTAGCAGCTGTAATCAACTGAGAAATAATATTAGGTATTATATTGAGAAGTCTCTCAGGGAGATTAGGCATTCTGTATTCTATCTTACATATGACAACAAGGACTACTCACTCACTTCATCTTGCTTTGTTCCAGTAAGTGACCAGGGACTAGTACTCTCTTGATTAGTCATAAAAATATAGTAAGATTAGTGAAACAGTGTTTTTCTGTAACTGTGTGACTCTTTCCAGCTGTGTTATTTGCAATATTCTCTGTGACTGAAACTCTGGTGTTTACTGTGAATATATATTTGGTATTTTCTTTCTCTTTTATTATTTATTATTAAATACATTTAAACTTTACATTGTGGCTGGTCCTTTTAGAAAATATTTAAGTTTTGAAAGTATTTGCATATATTTATTTGGTGACAGCTCTGGCCACTTCTGAAAGCCTTGTTTCTGGGCAAACTACCATTTGTATTAATATATAAATTTCATTCAATATAATTGGGTACCCTTGCAAGAGCATAGCTGGCTTTGTAGTGCCTGCTGGCGGTAATAACTGCATTATAGTCTGAGCAGAAAGTGCATAGCTAGTAAACCTGTGCCAACCTTTCCCAGGTGTGTGTGTGTGTGTGTAAATCAAATCACAAATTGCGTGCATGTGTGAGCTATTTGAACAGGAACATGAAGCACTGTTTTCACAGAGAGAGTGGTAGAGGACTTGGCTTCGGCAATCAGCTGAGGACTTAACTCTGCATCTGTACCAGTGGGCAGTCTTATTAGGGACCTGCAGGGAGACAGACAGAGACAATCAGACACCAGGCTGTGTGTGTGACCTGTGTGCTCTTAAGGAAAATTGTGACTGACGCAGAGGTCTGTATCTGGAAATATTTAGTGCATCCATTTGTATTCCAAGTGAAGGTCCCTCTCCAGTGTCAGTGGTAAGGATTAAGGCTCCTTGATTACTGGTCCAGCATGGGGACCATCACATATTGGTTGGCAGTGGCGGGAATCATCAAAAAGTACAGTTTTGTACCTACCATAAATGTAGATGTTCGAAGATCCACATTGCTGCAGTCCTTACACTTGGGTAGTCCGCTGTCCTCGGTCGGCCCGAATATCAAAGTATAAGGCTGACGTCGGTCAGGGCGCATTTGACTGACGGTCAGGACGTCAGGGTACAAATGCGCATGACCGACATCATATCCTCAGTCTTTTCTTGCCCCAGATGTCAGAAGACCCTAAAAATAAAGGTCAAAACCAAAAGACAGCAAACAACCAACCAACCACCCTTGCACTAACTATATGTACAATACATACAATATACACAATATGTACAACCCAACCCACACAACCACCTCTAACTACAGAGGGGAAGGAGGGAGGGTAAATTGGACTGCAGCAATGTGGATCTTCGAACATCTACATTTATGGTAGGTACAAAACTGTACTATGTTCTTCATCTCACATTGCTGCAGTCCTTACACTTGGGTAGAATCCCAAAGCAGAGGTAAGGGAGGATGGCTAACTACAAGGAAGCAGGAGCCGCCAAAATGCCCTGCAAAACAGCAGTGGCAAAACCAGCCCTGGACTTAGAGTAAAGTGGCAGGTGATAATGCCTAGAGAAAGTATGCACAGAACTCCAAGTAGCTGCCTCCAAAATATCCTTGGTTGCCACTCCCTCAAAAAGCTGTGGAAGTGGCAGTAGCCCTAGTGGAATGAGGCCTAATCCCAGCTGGAACCTCCTTGCCATGATGGGAATAACAGAAAGCAATGCAAAACCCAATCCACTTAGAAATAGTTTGTTTTGATACAGGCTTGCCCTGAGAACTCAAAGCAAAAGAAACAAACAACTGCTGAGACTGCCTGAACCCTTTAGTTCTGTCCAAATAATAACGCAACTGCCTGTGAACATCTAAAGTGTGCAAAATCTTTTCCCCTTTATTTTGGGGATTTGCATAAATAGTAGGCAAATGAATAGTTTGGTTTAAAGCCACACTAGAAACCACCTTAGGCATAAAGGAAGGATTAGTACGTAATGATACCCTATCCTTATGGAAAATCAAGAAAGGCTCAACCACCATAAGGGCCTGTAATTCAGACACCCTTCTTGCAGAGGTAATGGCCAATAAAAAAGCAGTCTTCCATGATAAATATTTCAACTCAGCAGTAGCTGCAGGCTCAAAAGGTTGTAGAGTGAGTTTCTCCAACACAAAATTGAGATCCCAAGCAGGAGCAGGAGCTTTTCATGGGGGTCTTATATTCTTTGCCCCTCTAAGAAATTGCTTGAACAAAGGATGAGAAAACAATGGTGGGTCACAATCATAGTGAGCCGAAATTGCTGCAGCATGAACCTTAATAGAAGAGAAAGACAAACCTTTGTCCATTAACTCAGTAAGATATTGAAGAGCCACACTCAAATTAGGCCCAGAAACATCAAAATCTTTTGCTGCACTCCAAAATAAAAATCTCTTCCATTTATCCGCGTACACTTTCCGTGTACTAGGCCTTCTAGCTTCCAAAATAACATTCAAAACTTGCTGAGGAAGTGGAGGCCCACTATGGTTCAAAACAGAATATGCCAGGCTGTTAGGTGCAGAGAGTGAAGCTTGACATTGAGCAAATGGCTGTCCTCCTGTGACAACAGGTGTGGAATCGAAGGCAAAGGCCATGGAGGCTTCCGTACTAGACTTCTTAGTAATAGGTACCAGTGCTGTCGAGGCCAATCTGGAGCAATTAAAATCATCCTTGGCTTGTCCTGTCTGACCTTCAGAAGTACCTTTGGGAGGAGAGGCAGAGGTGGAAAGGCATACACATGAAGATTGCTCCAATTGAAAGAAAGAGCATCCACTCTCCAAACTGTGGGATGAAACCTTTTTGTGCAAAACTTTGGCAGCTAATGGTTTAGTGGAGAAGCGAACAGATCTATGTCTGGAGTTCCCCATGACACTGTCAATTTCTGAAATACATGAGGATCCAATTTCCACTCGTGGGGATCCATAATTTGTCTGCTCAACACATCTGCTAAGGAGTTCTGTGCTCCTGGCAGAAACCTTGCCTGAAGATTGAGCTGTAAACTGAGAGCAGTCTCCCACAAAATCATTGCTTGCCTGCATAGAGGATAAGAATGCATTCCCCCTTGCTTGTTGATGTACCACATGACAGTTGTGTTGTCTGTTAGAATCAACACCTGTCCTGGAAGAAGGAATTCCTTGAAAGCTATTAATGCAAACTGGACTGCTAGCATCTCCTTCATGTTGATATGTAGATGTTGTAGTCTGACAGGCCACTTGTTTTGTATCCACTTTCCATTTAGATGAGCTCCCCAAGCTTTGTCTGAGGCATCTGTCGTTAAAATCTGACTCGCCTCTGGCCGGGTCACAGAGAGTCCCTTGTTTAGGTGACATTCCTGAGCCCACCATAAAAATTCCTTCTGAATGCAAGGTATTATTTGAATGACAGTGTCCAGATCCTGGCAGTGCTGTGTCCATACATTTTTGAGATACCATTGTAGCTTCCTCATATGCAGTTTGGCATTGGGAAGCACCAGAATACAAGATGCCATGAACCCTAAGGCTTGAAGGACTGTCCTTGCAGTCAGCCCGGACTGATGAGATAGTTGATGGAAGTAAAGGGATAGACTCTTTTGTTTGTCCGGGGTTAAAAGGCCATCTGGGATGCTGTATTCAGTCTCACACCCAGAAAGCACATGTCTTGAGAGGGTACTAGACTGGACTTTATTTCGTTCACAGAATACCCTAGGCATCTTAGCACTGCTATCACATATTCCAAATGATGAAGAAGCTCTTCCCTTCCTTGAGCCAGAATTAGGCAGTCGTCCAAATAAGGATAGATCTGTATTCCTTTCAGTCTGAAGAAAGCTATCACTGGAGCCAGAACTTTCGTGAACACTCTGGGCAGTAGATAAGCCAAAGGGCAATGCAGAGAACTGATAGTGAGAAGTCCCAGCTCGAAAACGCAGATACTTTCTGCAACTGAGTCTGATAGGAACATGAAGGTAAGCCTCCTTGAGATCCAAAGTTACCATCCAATGATCTTTGCCCAGCAGAGGTAAAAGCTGCTGCAACGTCAACATTTTGAACTTGGGAATGTCCAGATAAGTGTTGAGGATAGATAAATCCAAAATTGGTCTCCACGTGTTCCCCTTCTTTGGTACTAGGAACAGGCGAGAATAAAATCCTAGGCCCACTTCTGGCAGAGGGACCGGCTGTATGGCCCCTAGTTGGAGCAAAAGAGAAACCTGTTTGTGAGCCTCTATTCTTTGTTGAGGAGGAACGTCTGGCATGCCGTTGAAAGGAGGCAAGGTATGGAAATAAAACCTGTAGCCGTGGTGTATGATATCCAATACCCATCTGTCCTGGGTAATTAAACTCCAATTTTCTTTGAAAAGTGCCAACCTTCCTCCCAAAGGTGCTGCCAGACGAGCAGGCTCTGGCAGCTGAAAAGGTAGGTCATTGGGTCTGTTTACGAAAGGACTGACCCCTGCCCTCACCCGAAGCCTGTGCAGGAGAACTCCCTGTTCTAGGCCTGAAAGAGCCCTGAGCTCTGCCCTTACCACGTCTAGATCTACCCCTAGACTGGGAATCATAAGAAGGATACGTCCACCCTTTAGTAGGCCAATTTCTACTAAACTTTGGAGGCTGGATCTGCAAAAAATCTTTAACAGTCTGCATAGACTTAGCCTTGTCTTCCATTTTCTTTAAAACTGTCTCAACAGGAGGACCAAACAACACGTCAGTTTGTAAAGGAGCATCTAAAATCCTTGTTTTAACATGTTCAGACAAATTCTGATCCCTCAGCCAGGCGTGCCTGCGAAGAACTGACCCAGTGGCAGCCACCCTAGACGAGGCCTGTACAGCATCAAAACCACATTGCAAAGAATGCTTACCCACCTGTTCAGAAACATGCACTAAATCTTGCAACTCTTTACAATCAATACCTACTGCCAGAGCATCAACCTTAGACTTCAATAGTGAAAGGAGATAGTTTTGGTATTTCAACATGTGAAACTGGCAATTCAGAGCCCTCATAGCAAGAGTAGAAGAAGTATAGACTTTCTTACCCCATCTATCCAAGGCCCTAGCCTCCTTGTCTGCAGGAACCGGATTTTTAACAACAGAAGCCTTAACACCTTTAGGCCCCTGGCTAACAGTTTCTGGGTCTGCCCTAGGACTCTTAAAAGATACTTATGAGCTTCAGGCACCCTGTAATACCTATCCGACTTAACAGGAGCAGGAGGCAAAGAATCAGGATTAAGAGAAGCCTCTGTAAAACATCTTCCACTACATCCAAAACAGGAGGTATAGCCAAAGGCCTATGCTGGGGTAAAAACAGAAATTCCCTAAGCCTTTTCCTGGAATCAGAGAAGTCCTGACCTTCCCACTTAAAATGCTCCCTCATAGAATGAAGAGTTTCTGAAAAAGAAAAATCCTCAGGAGGAGTAGCAGAAGGAGTAGAATCATCCACATCAGAATCAGAATAAGGAGAGTACTCCTGCAAGTCTTCAGCCGAAGACTCTGAAACATCTGAAGCCTGCTCAAAACCCCCTAGCTCAGGCTCCACCCTAGGTCTCTTATCAGGAGGGGGCATAGAACCCCTAATCAAAGTAATCAAATCTTCTGCCATTTTAAGCATATGCTTCTTGGGCACAGTACCAGAAGAGCTAGGGGTAACACCAACTGAAGCTAAACCTGGCCTGCCCCTGGGAGAAGTCTTTGAAACAGAAGGAGAGGGCCTAGCCACCTTAGGAAGGGAGGGGAGTATAGTAACCTGAGAAGCCCCCTCAGCCTGACTTGTCTCCTGAGAGGCCACATCTTGCAATAATAAGGTCTCACCCTGGGAAGACAAAGAAACCTCCGGTGGAGCCAACGGCTCCACCGACACCTCTAAAGAACCGGCGTCCGGTACAGACGGCTCTTCTAGCCTAGGCTTAACTGCCTTGTCCTTGCGCTTCTTGAAGAAGCGGCGTCGGAGCAACCGACGGCATTTTATAGTTGCACCGCTTCCCAAAGACTAACCTTGCACAATCCAACCTTCTCTTTATAGTGCGTTTATTAAATCTAGCACAAGAGCGACAGCCAACAACGTCGTGCTCAGGCCCTAAGCAAGGAATACACAAAGTATGATAATCTCTATGCGGTATCTGTTTCCCACAAGAAATGCAATTATTGACTTTTTCTGACATCCGGTAAATGACTGAGGCAAGAAAAAGTAAAATATTCCCTAACGGGGTACTTAGCCAACTTTGAACTCGGTCTGAAACTTCTAAATCGAAAAATCTCAGAACGCCAACCGGCACTTGCAATGCTGCTTCTGCATCGGACCATGCGGCAAAAAAGACTGAGGATATGACGTCGGTCATGCGCATTTGTACCCTGACGTCCTGACGTCAGTCAAATGCGCCCTGACCGACGTCAGCCTTATACTTTGATATTCGGGCCGACCGAGGACAGCGGACTACCCAAGTGTAAGGACTGCAGCAATGTGAGATGAAGAACATCTACTTTAAACAGTAATGTAAATATTATACATAAAACTAAACAGAACAGCCAGGTACTATTGTTTATTACAAAAAGAGAATTCCTGTATGGTTTAGTTAACGGGTGCAGTTATGCAATTAAATGATATACATACATATGCACACACACACACACACACACACACACACACACACACACATATATATATATATATATATATCTATACACATATACATAAAGAAGGCTGCCACCGAACCAGTTCATAGTGAAGTTAGCCACAGGCTGTAGGCCTAACAGTTTAAAGTAAAGTTGGCCTTTATGGAGGTGGACTGTTTGCTTGGAATAGCAATTCTGGGAGATGTGCTGCAGTAAGAGTAATTGCTGCGGAACTATACCTGCGAAAAAACAGACATCTTTCTACTAAGGAATGGAAAGCGAAGAGCATTATCTTGGAGGAGTTATTTGCAGTGGATATTAATTCCTGTCCAGAAGGGAACTACAGAACTTTCTTTAAGAAACTTTGGAATCTTTGTTTGTAGAACATGGAGACTTAGATAGTAAAAGATATATTCTCTCTTTAGTTGCCATAAGGTATTTCCTTTGGAGCACATATATGTTTGAGAACCATCTGCTTTACTGCATTTTTTCGACTTTAGAATACAAATGTGTTTACATTATGAATGCATGGAATTTGTTGCATTAATATATCACGTTGATGAGATTGTGGGCATTTTCTGGCACCAATATTTATACCAAAAATATTTTTTTCTATGAAAAAAAATAGTTGAAGTAGTATATAGTCATACAGATAGAAAACAGTATTCCATTACTCTAACAGACATACACACTATATTTTGAAAGACGCATACACACTATGTTTTGAAAGAAGGTTCATCCAGTTGGTGTACTTCACAATTTAACACATGATATGATAACATTGAAAGATTTTCCCAACTGTAAAGACTTAGAAAGGCAATGGAAAAATGTATTCTTTTTAGCAGACCACTATCAGTACTGAGAGAAAAATCAGCAAGGGAATACACCTACGACTACGCCTCTACCTAAACTGGAAGGGGGTAACTACTAGAAACATTCATAATAGTAAGTGGTTCTAACAAAGATCTAGGCATACGGTTAGCAATCCTGAAAGACATGACATTTGGTTAAGGATTTAGAAAAAAAAGTTGTACATTCCCAAAACCTATTTAAAAAGATGTATCAGAATATCCTTACGCCCTGCATGAACAGAGGCAACAGAACACAGTGGGTTACAAAGAAAATATTGGAGCTCGAAAGTGTTGTAAAGCTAGTTGTAGAAGTAACTAATAAACTGAAAAAACGAAGTACTCACAGAGAGGATTTATTCCAAGGGAATGAAGTTAGGATGTGTAGAAAATGCATAACCAGGGCAGAATTCTAAACTTTCTATCAAACTAAAACAGAAGGCTCCAGAAATGGAGAACTCTAAGAGTAGGTAAGTGATGAGATGAAAAAAACTAATACGAAAGAACCCCAAGGATGTAAATAAGGAGGAAAAATGCAGTTGGTTAGAGTTGCAATCTCGGGTCTATATTAGAAGAGCAAACGCTTAGGTGATCGAACACCTAAATGTAAATCTTCTAATATTGAACAGCACAATGTCGAACGTCCCAGGGAAATACATCCCTCAGCCACAACACAAAAAACATTACTTTACATCTAAATAAAGTGAAGGCTTCGCCCCCTACACCCCCCCTAACTGAATATACCAACTCCGAGATCGCTCAACAATAGGGAAATAGCAAATTCCGGCAAACGGCCAAGGGAAATCTTTCCCTGAGTTAAATCGGCCATTCACCGTTGTTTGCTTTTGACATTAAAAGATTGATGTTCAGGTGTTCGATCACCTAAACATTCAGTCTTCTAATATAAACCCGTAATCTCACGTCTGTCAATATAGGACATAAAACAGAAAACTTAAGTAAGGGAAGATTCTGGGTGGGAAGTTTCTGGGCAGGAAGATTTTAGGCAATGGTATCTGTAAGTAAGGGGAAAAGGTAAAACAGAAGACACATTTTCCTCCGACATATCCTTTGCAGATACAGGAAACAACCTAGAATGGAAAAAAAGGAAAAGAAAATGTGTTGGTTCTTGCGTATAATATAGAAATATTAAAGAAATATACATGTCAGAAAGGATTTTCTCTGGTAGAATTATTTCAGACATTACAACTAATAAAATGGACTTCTGCATTTCAGACCAGAAGCATGTTTGTATTCGGGTTCCTATCAGAAGAGCAAACGCTGAAAATAGGGAACACTCTTCTGTCGAACTGTAAAGTTTGAAAGCTGAGAATGTTGAAGTCATGGAACATCAATTTTTTCCCAGGGAAAAAAAATCGCTGGGCCATTCTCGGGACTTTGCTGTTTTCTCCAGTGTGATGCGATCTCGGAGTTGGTTTATTTAAGTTGGGGGAGGGGGCACTTTTTTTTTTTTTTGGATCAGTGAATTTTTTCCCAGGGACTTGACTTCACATTTTTGGGTTTCGAACTTTACAGTTTGATAGAAGAGCATTCACTATTTTTAGCGTTCGCTATCTGATATAGATGCTTGTATTCTGTGAAGCAAAAATACAGTAACTATATGTTGACATTTTAAATAAAACATGCAGTACTGATTTGTTGCAAAATAAAGGAATATTATGAAACATTGTTTGCCAAAGTAAAGCAGATAGTTTGTCCTTGTTTTCTTAAAAAGTTCTATAAATGAATACAGTGGTGTTTGTGTAAAGGGAAATTACTGCATGAATAAAGTCATGAGAAACTGCACAGAGTATGAAAAATATGAAGAAATTTAATGAGTATCAGCAGTCTCTAAATGATGACTGCATATCTCTACTGTCAATTAAGAATATGAATTATAATTGGAAGGAATGTCACAGAGTATTATCACATAAGATTAGTCTCTATTTTCTTTTCATGTACTTAAGGTATGGAGTGCTTCCATATTAGTTAGATTATATTAGACTTCACATTATGTAGTCTCAATCAGGGTACTACTCTGTTCTAAACAATAAATGTCTTGCCTTAAAATGCTATCCTATATTAGTGGATTTATTAATGATAGACAGTAATAAGAAGCATCTTAACAGTGGCATGAGCCATCAGTTTTTTTTCTAAAACAACCTTGGCATGTTATCTCATATATCTGTATAAAAAAGGTAGATGGGGGAAGCACTGGTAGCACAGACGGCCAAGGGATCCCTCTTTACCAGAATTAGCTCACAGACCATAAACATATCCTGACAGAGATTGGAAGATGCTGGGGCTAAAGCAGCTGGAACGTCAGACCAACAATTAGTATGTTATGCTGGGGAGAAAAAAGAAATGAAAGCAGATAGATTTTAGTGTTTTTCATTCTGCAAGATAAATGAACACTTTAGTTGCATGTCAGCAATGAAGTAAGTTAAGTTCTTACAAGGCCATCTCCCTGGAGATAAGAAGTTAATAAATTAATGCTTTTCAGTCTTAGAGATCATTAATGATATGATGTATGGTCTAATACTATAAACAATGAGAACAAATATGGAAAATAATCTTTAACTGCCATGCAGACAAGCACTAATAAGGCAAAAGAGACTGATGACTATAAATTCTCAATTATCAGAAATGGTCATTTTTTAAGGCAGAGCCCATTTTGCCATTGCAGTTATTATGGAAAAAGAGTTTTAAAGTTTTACTTTTTTGCAGTATAGAGTTTAGCCACAAACTTGTTAAAGTCTCTAGGCAGAAGCATGTATGAGTTGGTTACATGGTCTTTGTTTTCTAAGTTGCCCAAGAAAGGCATATGAAAATATGTTATAATTTAAAATAAAAGACACTATTCTGCCTGGCAATATTTTTCAGCATTTTGAAATCAAAAGTGTAAAGTTCTGTTAGTTGACACAAAATGTCTGTTGGACAGTTTTAAAAAGAAAAAAATAAATAAATTCTACATTTTTCAGCAAAACAGCACAAACTGCATTCCTATTAGCTTTCCACTTATTTCTAGCTTATATGTAATAAACCTCAAAGATCTGGACAGAAAAAGACATTTTCAAAATGCTTGTATAGAGACACTAATTCATGCTATGTGAATGTTATACCTCTGATCATTGGGCCTCCTTCTTCAAAAAGGGAGAAAAAAGTTTTATGAATAAAAAGATACTATGATTTTAATAACCTTTTCTTTCTTTTCACAGGCTGTATAGGTGATAATATTTTAAAACTGTCACATTTAAATAGGTATTCATTTCAAATGTTACTGTGATACAAAGAAAATATCAACGTTAGGAAAAAAATAGTTCCTGGCAGGCTCCCAGCTTTGCGCATGTAATGATTTGCAATTATAGGCAGTAAGCAAAATGTGTCAAAGTTATAAATGACTGGCAAATTTTCATGAGTTTAAAAGAAAATTAATATCATAGGTGGTTAAATGTGACATGACAGAACACTAACTAATTCCTCACACTTCTACAAGGTTACAATGCAGACTTTTAAACTTTCAAAGTTCTCTTATGTGATCTTCTTTTGATATCAAAGAAACGAGAAAAAAAATCATCTCATTAATGGTTACTGCTAATATTTCAGTTGCTGTTGTTTAATGACAGGACATATGTTGCAGAATGTAAACAGTAATCTACTGTAATTCTCCACCACAGGAAAAAATGCATGTTATACTGGCATTAAAAAGTTAATATGTTTTGACAGAATTTCTTTTCAGGGTATTTACTATAAATGCATAAGCAAGTTAGGGCATAAATAAATACTTATAAATTCATGCAAGCATGTATACACATGCAGACATATATAAACATATACAGAATGTTGCGAGATATCTCTGTGTGCATGAGGATACCCCACCCCAATATATTAAACAGGTAATCTAAGATTTATGAAAGTATTTAAAAAACTATTTCATAAAGCATTTTTAATGTTAAAGGTTTCATAAAAAATGAGTTGCTTCTACGGGTTATTTTTAATATGGTTTAATCCATAGACAAACTGTGCAACTGCAATGTGCAAAAATGTAGAGTTAAGAAGTATTAAACAGTAAATCAAATGCTTTGTCTGTTCTGGAAAATGAAATGAAAAAAGAGGTGTTTTTTGTGTCTAAATGGGTTCTTTGATGTTGTAAAACACCTTGATTTTGATTATTGCCTTTCCAGTGAGGACAAAACGGAGAGTATTTAGCTTTCTTGGTAACATGCATTTTAACAGAATGCATTTGTTTGACAGAAAAATAATCAACAAGTGGGTTATATGTTTTACTCTGACATTTTAGTGAAACACTCTAGTCACACAGGAGGCAATTTGTGAGCTTTAACACACCAGAATATTATGTTATGCTACTCAGTATAATCACAGACCAAACTGTTTAAAATAACATTTTTGCCAGGAAAAAGGAGAAATATATGTGTAAATTTTCAGGTGCATAATATATTATCTGGCAAAAGCTGTTTTGACTAAATTCATATTTTTTCTTGTTATAAGGTAAAATTCCCAGGTAAACTGGAATCAGCCATACTTTTAATAAGTCAGCATTAGAAGTCAAATGTGTTTATTCACACATATATAGCAATAAACAGTCATTTTCCAAAATGCTTTCACAGAGTGGAGTAGTAAAGTCAAGACAAGCATGTCTCCAGAGCCATGCAAAAAGTAGTTATGTATTAAAGCATAGAAAATACTTCACTAACATCGGAGTGGAGAGAAAAACAGCCATGGTCTATCACATAATGCAGATAAAAGGCTAGAAAATTTATCATTGTTTAAAATTCTTGCCAAGTTAAACAAATCAGTAATAACTGAGAAAAAAAGCAATAAATATAATATGAAAAATTCTGTTCCTGTTATTTATTATCCAAAGCTAAAAACAGTTAAACAAAAATAAGCTGGTATATGGCTGAAATATTTAAAGCTACAAACTTTTATTGTGATTACAGTAAAAATCTAGTAAAATATTCAATTTATGCAAATCAAAAAAATGCAGTCTTTAATTCCTAGCTAACCAGTGATTGCTAATCTGGTACATAAGGAATTAGGTGTTTTGCAGTATATAGTAAGGCCAAATAAAAGTACTTATTTTGTGACAGAAAACTACAAACAATCTTGGTATGCTTATTCCATGGTTTGTAAAAAAACTGATATGACTTTTGCAAAAGAAATGTCAACACTGGTAAAACTGTGAGTAGACATATGGCAACCTTCATTCATGTAGATGTTGGTAACCAACACAACTTTGCAACTGCTTTAAACCAATGGAAACTAATACAGTGCAACTGTATCTTACACATATGCACATGTGTACATTTTCCCAAAAAGGTATTTTTCCTGCAAACACATGAAATTAAATGAAATAACATTCAAAACACAGTTTTCATGTTCAGATTCTCTCCTCCACGAGTTTGCTAATGTGCAATTAGCAATTCTGAAATCCTTTTGAGAAAATATATGTAAAACAGGAGTAATTGATTAGTTAATTAGGAACATAGAAAAAATATTAACTTAGTTGCAAAAACAGAAAAAAAAATAATAAAAATACATTACTAATCTTGAGGCAAAAAGTAGCAGAACTACTTGAAGAGTTAAATATGATGGATCATACAGTGTAAAGGATCCCTTTGTGTCTGTGCATCATGGAGAATGGTTATTTAGTAAGTGTGTTGCACTTTTAGTGGCTGTAGCTTTATTTTATAGTGACATTACCTAAGGACTAACTAATTTAATAAAATAAATTTAAGTCCTTCTGTAGAACAAAAGGGTATCAGCAATACGTTTGGCAGATGGCACAGATGGTTAAGGCAGGGAACAGCAGTTCATCTTGTAGAAGGTTTAATTGCCTCAGTTCTCATTTGTCTACTGTGTGACCTAGAGCAACTTGCTTGACCAGACATTGTTTTCAGTTTGATTCTAAAAAGTGACCTGTGTGACAATGGGTCTATCTAGTTACCAAGTCTACTGTGTGACCTAGAGTAACTTGCTTGACCAGACATTGTTTTCAGTTTGATTCTAAAAAGTGACCTGTGTGACAGTGGATCTACCTAGTTACCAAGTGGGTGTTATTAGGGCACAAGAACATTTTGTTAGAATTCTGTTATTAGAAAACAAATTTATTTTATGTTCACTTTACCCTACAGTTTTCATAATATGTGCAGTATGTGCAAATGGCTTCCATGATATGCACAGTATGTGTAAATTTGTTTTACAAAATGCACAAAATGTGTACATATTTTTTACACGTTTGGTATCTGTATATTGTTTTCCCAATATACACAAAATGTGTATATAATTTTTACAAAATGCATGATACATGTATATGTGTTTTACAATATGCATAGAACATATATATGAGCTTTAAAACAATAACAGGGTGTGTTTATGCTTTTCATGATATGCACAGTATTGATTTTTGGCCAAACAGCTTCATAGTTGACAATATCACTGTAAGAAGTTGGTTAAAATATGTTATTACTACTTGAAAAAAAAACAGGCAGTAAAGGTTATTTAATGAAATTCAGGAGACTGTAAACCAGGTTCAATATAAAATATTTGATGATCATGAAATATGAAAAATAAAAGAATACTAAGAAAAACAACAATTACAAAACACACAACATAATACATGTCAGAATAAAAAGAGGAAAAATGTAATTTGCAGATTGACTTGTGAAGGTGAACAAATGAGGGGTAAATGTAAAATGGCTGTTATATGCAGCGGGATTCATGGAGGTTAAAACCTCACCTTTGTGACACAAAGTTAAAGGTAGGTAATTAGCAAAGGTAAATAAAATATATTTATTTTCAGTGACAAAGGGGAGAACATGTGAGATAAAATACTGCACAATCATTTCAGGTAGCAAAATTAAATTTAAAGATCCTCTGGATACACCTTAAAAGCTGTACATTTCAATATGTCAAAGGATCTGATAGCTCACCATAGCTTGAATAACCATTCTGTTTCCAGGTTGGGAAATAACCATTTTTAAAAGGCTGTTAGCTATAGTGTTGATGATTCTATTTGCCATGCTTCATTTGTAGGACATTAACAGTATAAAATTGGCACTAGGAAATTAATAAAAGTAATAAAAAAGTATGCGTATAAATGCATGGAGTTGAGTGCTACTATTCAAGCACTCCACCCAGTAGGTGTGTTTCTAGCCTAATGTTATTTTTTCCTGCACCTTAGGTCTCCCCTACTTAGTTATTTCTCACTGCAAACCTAAAAATAAAATAATCAAACGGTTATTCAAAGTGGCTTAGATTCAAATCTTATATACACACTTTCTTAAGTGTATTTTGCATAATTTATCGACAGATAATGAATCAAGGGCTGAACTGTTGAGTGTAATATTGAAATATCAAAAAATATAAGTGCCACGATAGATCTTCTCGAATAAAATTACTTCAGACATTATAACTAATAAAATGGATTTTTGTATTTCAGACCAAAACATGTTTTCATTCTGTGAGGCAAGAGTACAGCAAGTATATGTTGCCATGTTAAATACAAAGTGTGGCATTGCTTTATTGTAAAACAAAGGAATATTACAACACATTGCTTGCCTAAGAAAAGCAGTTAGGTAGTTTGTACTTGTCTTGCCTCGATACAAAGTTCTGTAATGAAAACAGCATTGTTTGTGCACAGGGAAACTACTACATGAATAAAGTCATGAGAAACTGTACAGAGTATGAAAATATGCTGAAATGTAATGAGTATCAGCAGTCTCTAAATGATGTCTGCATATTTCTACTATCAATTAAGGATATGAAATATAATTGGAAGAAATTTTCCAGAATATTATCATACAAGAACATTCTACTTTGTTTTCATGTACATAAAGTCTGTAGTTACAGTATGCTGGACTTCACTTTATGTAATCTCAGTCAAGCTGCCTATCTATTCTGAACAATAAGTGCCTTGCCTTAAGCTGCTTTCATTTCTTAATGGATTTACTAATGATGGACAGTAATAAGAAACCTATTAACAGTGCTCACTCATATCAAGACAAAGAGAAACCTAAAGAAGAAGAACAGAATAAGGAGCCAGTACTGCTTACTGAAAGATAAGTTTGAACACAGTCCCGTTAAGCCAAACAGCAGGAACCATAAACAGAAGAGAGAGGGTTCCATGTATCAAGTTTATAAAGGAAAAAGAACAACTAAGGTAGAAACAACTGATACCAAAGAATAGTGATATAAGATGCCTTTCTTAGGAAAAGACTTGGACATTAGGATCCCAGTAAATGTATTGACAGAAGAGGAGGCATTGCATTCTACATCACAACAAAATAACCCTAAGGAAACTCTAGAGTTCAATGTATTCTATGTGAGTTGGATAAACTTTAAATAGGTATAATAGGAAGATGACACTGAGCACAGCAAATAACAATATAGCTAGAACTGTAGGTAAGAAGTGGAACATGATGTTCCCATTCCCTACCAATGTACTAAGTTACACAATGACTTATTGCACAGAGTAAAAAAAGACAGAGAGGAACTAGTACACCAGTTATCAGTATCCAACCCTTTCAGAAACCCAGACATGAGATTAATTTATTTATTTTACTTATTTATTTTCTATCTGTTAACCAGGTAAGTAAGCTACCCTTTTCAGTTCCAAACAAAGTACATTTCAGTAGTAAACCAACGAACCTTGGATCCTCAGTAGTACAAAACACAACCAACAAAGACATCAAATAAAATGTGACAGTAGTAATGTAAGTAACAATGTAGAGCAGAGTAGAAAACATTTAAAACATAAAACAGTAAGTAGTACAATATATACATTTACACAACATTATAAAGCATCCAAGCTTTTAAATAATTAATAAGGTATACAGTCAATTAAAATACTGAAGAAGAGATGATATTTATTTTAACCTGATTATGAAAACAGATGTACTTATTGTGCAAATACTGACTCCAAGATGATTTGCAGACCTGCAATATTTGATTGTTTTTTACTTTATTTGGATGGTAGTTCAACAGTGCTGCTCTTAATCTAAAGAAATCTCTTTCATATACTGTATTTTTGAATTTTTGTCCAGCCAGAGGAAGAGAATCACTCTGACTGCTTCTCAGTGTGTAATTTAGTTCTCTGGTAAAAAGTATTTTTTTTTTTTTTGTGGAGGGCAACAAACCAGCTGAAGAATTTTAAACATTAGCATACCAAGAAGAAAAGTAAGGATAAATTTAAAGGTGAGAGGGAAAACAGTGCAGTGAAAAATAAAGTTAGAAATTATTGGAAGTGAATAAGAGATAGCAGCTTCCCTAGCGGCCTCAATACTGTAATGCATTTAATAAAACAGTATATAGTTAAGTTGTATTTAAAGATAGCCACTGCACTTTTTCATTGGGATAAAAGTTAATGGGAGAAGAAGAGAGATAAGAAAAAAACAGACTACAATCAGTGTAAGTGGGAGCACAAGCTGTAACATGCACTTTAGCATGGGTAACTTTAATTTTAGTTTAGGTAATGTCTGTGGGTGCAGCTGTCAATTTGGGGCACTTGTTCCTATCTGGAGGGTTAAACTTCATTTTTTGAAGATGTATATAGTGTTGTATGTTTGTTCTTTGTTATGTTATGGGATGTTTAGAAAATATATATAGTATTCTGTTTTAGTTTTTTCATTAAAAGAAGTCTTCAGAAATGTGACATAGATTCAAATGGAGATAGCAAGAAACAGCTGCATAAAACAGATCTTGCAGAAATTTTATGAAAAATGTATAAAGCAGAGAAATGTAGAAATCATGAAAAAACACAAAGGAAAATAATTATGGAAGGCTTAATTATGTCAGGGTTAGAAGTAGATGAGGCTCAACAATTAACACTTAGGATAAGAGGAGATAAGACAAAAACAGTGATATATATATATATATAGTGAATCTAAGTCAACAGGAACAGATGGTATTCCTGTGGAAGTTTGGAAGTTAGTAAGAAAGAAAATGATACAGATCTGAAAGGTTTTGTTTAAAAGTGCTTTAAATGAGAGGGAAACCAACATCTTGAAAGAAGGCTGTGGTGGCTGTAATACCTAAAGATGGTAAAGATCCATCAGACCCAGCTTCACATAGACCAATTTCAACTTTAAAGCATGATTATAATCTTTAATATCCATAATATCTAAAAGAATGTCTAAGATATTGCCAAAATTGATATATCCGGATCAGCGTGGTTTTGTGAAGAGGAGGCAAACTTCTGACAACACTAACAGAATGATGATCCAGAATTAAAAAGAGTGTAAAAAATACTGCTCTTATTGGTGATTCTTGATTCAGAGAAAGCATTCACCAGAGTAAACTAGAATTCTGAGTAGGGCAATGGAAGTACTTGTCTTCCCTGATATCATAATCGGGTTAATTACAGGGATATATGAAGGATCAGAGGCAAGAATTAAAGTAATTTTAGTTTAGGTAATGCTGTGGGTCTTCTTTGACAAACTGTTTCTGAAAAGAGGAACCAGAGAGATGTGTCCTCTTTCCCCTTTGTTATTTGCATTATATTTAGCACCACTGGCAAAGAAAATAAGGGACTCAGAAATTCAAGGCTACAATTAGCTTGATATCAAGAAATGCTGGCTTTATTTGGAAAAGATATTACTTTGTAGCTATGTACCTGACAAATCCAGAAAAGGGCATCAGTGTTGAGGAACATTTTGAGACAGTTTCAGGTCTTTTCAGTATATACAATTAAGATAAAACAAAGCCTACAGCTGCAAATTATGTACCCACACATAAAGTGGTTCAGCAATATTCATATTTATGAGGACATGTTAAGATGAAGTATTTAGGAGTATGGCTTAAATATGATTCTGTTATGGCAGCTAATGATACATGGGAAGCGACTAAACAAAAAATACAAAAACTGATAAACTGGAAACTCTTGTTTATAGATAGAGAAAGTAAGATACAAGCAATGAGAATGCTCTTAGTCCCTTTAGTTTCATATAAGGTGAGGTATATTTTTATCAACCAGAGGAGAAGTTGAGGGTAATACAGTTAAAGAGTTGAAGGAGTTTGTTTGCGAGGGGAAAAGGGCAAGAGTTTGGTGGTATAAGTTGATCCTTCCACTAGAAACAAGGTAGTTTAGGATTGCCTGATTTACAGGGATATTTAGAGCTATGCAATTAAGGTTCATATACATAACACACATAGAAGGTTTATAATTCAAAGTGTAAAGGGATGATGATGAAGTGGGGGAAAATTCAAGAAATAAGGAGAGAACAAGATTTTGATTGCAGATCCTTAAGGAAAATGATAACAGCAATGCAGAATATTATACTCAAAGTAGGAGCAAGTATTTTAAGAACTCAACCAACATGAGAATACAGAAAGGAGATTTTGCTGTTAGGAATGACTGCAACTAGGGATACAGAGAATAGGCAAGAGGGGGCTGGAATTTACTGGGCATAATTGGCAAGATAACTGAGGTACTGTGACCAAATAACTAGAGAGTAAAAGATAATAGAATGGGATGATGCCAAAAAGACATTAGGACTGCAGGCTACAGACTGCCTTCCCTGCAACAGATTGATATCACAGTATAGGCAAAGAGAAAGGGATAGAGAAATCTTACATGAAAGACCTGCTCTGGTAGAGTTTTACGTCATATCTATAACAGAAGCTGCTGTTAAGAAAGGGGTAATCAGTAGGGTATATAAAATATTACACAATAACTATAAGAATCAATCAGAGCAGGTTAGAAAAGATTGGGTAGACAGATTGGATAAGCAATTTATAATGGAACAATATGAGGACATATGTATGGCTCCCTAGTATGCAATAAATTCCAAAATGTTTAGGATTTTGGCTTGGACATGTTTGCATAGGTATTTTTATACTGCAAGCAGATTTCAAAGAATTTTTCCTCAGGTGAATGGCAAATGCTGGAGGTGAGATTGAAAAGATAGAGGTAATTGGGAAAATATAGCTTTAGGAGGACAATGAATTGCATATTTTAAAAGTTCACTAGAAAGTACTATGTCAGAAATATCACAGTCAAAGGAGGCAGTGGAACACAGTAGTAAAATTCAAGAATTTAATCCCAGTCAATCTGATGAAGCTGCTGCTGCTGCGAAAGCGCTTACTGTTTGTTCTACTGTTTGTTCTGGGATTAAATTCTTGAATTTTACTGCTGTATTCCGCTGCCTCCTTTGACTGTGATATTGTATGATTTATTTTTGGAGGACCGGTTTTCCTACACCATAGTCTTTGTCCTTTGTTGCCTAATACTATGTCAGAAATATTGGGAAAGCAAATGGATGTAACTAAGGACATAACTCTTTTGAGCTGGGACTCATGATCTGAATTACCTAGACATAGTAAGGTCCTGTTAATAGGTTCATGGATAAGTACTAGGCAAGCTGACCTTCTGGACTATTTTTTAAGTCTAGCCAATTTCTCTTATCAAGAATCAAGCCCTGTGCCTCCTGTATACGAGGTAAACACTTTAACCATTATGCCAATCCCTCAACCACACATTTAATTCTGGTGGCAGCTAAAAATGCGATTACTATAAAATGGAAATCAAAATGTAAACCAACTGTACTAGAAATGGGATCTTTAGAAAAGGGAAGGTTCAAATTACACAGAAATAAATAGAAATTGTGGGAACAATACATGCAGAATAATGTTCAGAAAGAGGAGTGAGATTTAAGGGAAGGCAGGAACTGAACAATTTATGTAATGTTGCTCTGATGACAGAAAAAAAAACATATCTGATGTATAATGCATGTAACTGGAAACATGCTAATATGGTTTTCCTTCTTTTATATTAATGCATGTTTATCTATGTCTTAAGTGCTTATTTAATAAAAGTGTTTAAAAAAGAAGAAAAGTAAGCCTATTTGTAATGGGTAATCAATTGAAACCTTTTTAAAAGGTTGCAGTAATGTATGTTAATATTTGTCAGAACAACATATCTACAAGTTACAAACTGTTGACCATATCATTAATAAGTGAGTTAAGAAAGATATGTGGTTTAAAATTCAAAATTGTGGACAATTTGTTGAACATAAGATTAATCTACTGCAATCAATAGTTATAAATTCCTTCCCCACGTTCATTGATTTACTAATTATTCTACTGCATCAGAATATAATTGGAAAGGGACTTCTAACTAAAATTTATAAGGTACGTAAGAAATCAACAGTATGTCACAGAGAAAGCGACTGGGATTATTTTAGACTTGTTAATAACAACTCCTCAAGTGAAGATGATAAAAAGCTAATACTCCAATCTTCAAAACAAACTGCTTCATCACTAAGATGGAGGATATTCTCTTGGAAGTTCTTACACAGAACCTTTATCACACTACATAAAGTTGAACTTGATGTACAATAAAGACAGAGGATGCCTGGGATGTAAACAAAATGTTAAAGCTGACTGGCAGCATATGTTTTATGATTATATAAAACTTAAAACATATTGGGATAACATGAATTCTCTCGTACAATCTGATTTTAATGATAAATTTATGATGTCCAAAATTCTTACTTTATTTAATACATCTATTCCCTCGTGTCACGAAAATAAAATACCCTCTTTTATGGTGTATCTTTAAAATTAGCAAGAAAAGTCATCACCACAACTGCAAGACTCAGACGACTCCTATTATGAAGGAATTTGTACACTTGGCAACTGAAGACTGTCACCTCGAACTAATCACAATCAAGACAGGAACATCTAGAATCACCTCTTCATATAATATATGGGTGAAATTCAAAGAACCGCTGGATAAACTAACTAATAATTAACTGACGACTACTGTTATCAAATTTCTTTTTCTGTTTAAAAAGTTTTGTTTTATAGTAGACACCACTGTAAACAGTTATTTCAGTTGTTTGTTACTGTTCTTTTAGATATGTATATTTGTTTTATATTATTTCTATTATCATATATTAACGTTTTGTTGTTTAAATGTTCAATAAAAACAATTGAGAAAAAAGAACATATCTGCATATTTTATTTTATTATTTAGTAATTTGGACAAAGGCATGCCAAGCAGAAGTGGAGTATATTCTAATTTTGGACTAAGAAAATATTTGGTAATGGCTGCTTTTGCTGTAGCTGAAATAAGGTGAGACACCACAGCAGAGTTTAAGTGGGTATAACACCTTAGCTATTACGTTATTTGAATGTAGAAAGAAGTTGATTGATAAGGATAGTAGACGTGTGGACTACAAAGTCTAACGTATGGATCTCAGGAAGATTTTACTGGCTGGGAATAATAAAATATGTTGAGAATTTCTGTGCTGGATTGTCCTGAGTGCCAGAAGACAAACGTTTACCCAGACTATAAAATCCTTTGATTTCAATGCCCATTATAGTTCCACCTGAACATGTTGCTGTGGACACAGTTGGGACACTGCTAAAATACGGCAGTGGCCTCCAAGTTGCTGTAGACATTGATGGGATATAGCCATGACGTTCAACACATATTGCCCATTTTGTACTATGCAACTAAGCACCCTTACACTAATTCTTAATGTTAAGGTAATACATGATCTAATTCCGAATGTAAGGGTAATGCAAGATTTACATTGGAGGAGCTAGTCTTATTTTCCAGAGGAGGGATACCTAAGGAAATACTCACCAACCTGGAGATTCCACTTATGTTCAGAATAATTCACCATCAGTGATGATGTCTTTATGTTAAATAATTAAAAAAATACTCATACATCATCCCCCACACAGATTGGTTAATGAAGCATTTTAAACAAACATTAAATTCCATGCTGAGAAAGTTATTGAAGAAGATGGTAAAAACTGAATCCAGTTAATATCATATCTGCATGCAATTAGAGAAATACTGCAAGCCTAATTGGGTTTAGTCCTTTTGAGTTATTATATGGCAGGCATCTTTGTGGACTGCCAGATATTGCCAGAGATACTTGGGAAGAACAGAGAATGCAATATAAAATTGCCAGAGAACACTATACCAATTTACAAGATATTAATGGAGTCATAAGAACGCTATACCAGCTTACACAACTGTCTGACTGTGGCAATACCCATCATTCAGGAAACCATGGAAACAGCCCAGGCCATACACTATCGAAGCCACACAAACAAGATCTAAGGGAGTCCCAAAGTTTAATGTAATAGTCAGGTTCTGCAATGACTTCAGGATGTTTAACAGTATTTTAAAAGTTGACAGCTACCCAATGTCTATGTGGCTGCCAAACAAATGGAAAGGCTGGAGAAGGCAAGATTCTTTTTTTTTCTCCCCAGGACCTTGACAAGTCACTCCTCAACCTGCATCTAAAAGACTCATTTGTTCTGAGATGATGGGAGCAAGATATTCCCACCTAGAACACAGCCTTACTGTCCATTCATTCCTAATCATGAATCCTGATCAGTCTCTGGTAAACATCAAGTGGTAGGGAGTGAAACAATTTGCTAGTCTGGGACAGAGACTACACTTTCCCCATGGGAGAACTCTCTCCCTTCAGCAGCTCCTCCAAGCTCCTCTATTGCTATCTCCTAAGGGGAAGTAGAAAATTCACCCCAGGGATCACTCCAGTGGCTTTACTCAACAGAGGCACTGGGAACTAAGGTCAGGTGGCACAATTCCAGGGTAATCCTATGGGCTAGGCTTGTAAAGGCTACAGGGTCATTAGCCTAGTACACCTATGAACCTAAGTGTGCCTCCTCACTGAAAGATCCCTTCAGCTTCTAGTGTATCTACAGTTTGATGAAGCAGACATGACAGCCTCATGACGCGGAAGTAACACTTAATGCTTCTGCTAAGTATCACCACCATGGCGAGCTAGTGGTACCTCTTTCAACCCCAGAAAGGCAAGCCTGTAGCAGCTGTTCATTCTTATCTTTCACCGTCAGCTCATACAGGAACTTGAGTCGCTAAATGAACTCAGGTCACCTTGGCATCATCAGGAATTTCTCCCTCTATGCCATGGAGATTCAGGGAAGGCAAGATTCTTGACCACATTAGACCTAATACAGGGATATTAGCAGATCCCTCTAATGGCTCAACATTAGACGGCCTACGCCAGTACAGTGGCCTTCCTTTTGGGTTACATGCTGCCACTGTGACCTTTCACAGATTTATGGGCAGAGTCCTAAAACCCATATCAAAAATTCTGCTGCTTAGCTAGATGATGTAATAATCCTATAAAAGGACTGAGACTCACAACTAATTAAGGTACAGCAAGCTAGGCATGACATAGGCAAACTATTTCAGTTATGTTACTGGTATGGCTATTCTTAAATCACAAAAAGAAACATCTGAAGCTGTGAGTAACAGGCCCACTCCTGGCATAAGAAACAAATGAAGGCATTCTTGGGGTTTGCTGCCTACAGAGAATATGTATCCCATTCTGCATCAACAGCTTGTCTTCTTACAAATTTGATGAAAGGAAAGATTTTCCTTAAACTTAAGCGTACATTAAAGTTAGACAATGATTTCAATGAGTGGAAAATAAAAGAATGCTCAGATCCTGTATTAGTCTCTCCGGGTTTCAATAGGCCTTTTATATCATACAGTGGTGCGTCAGAGACAGGCCTAAGGACAGTTTAATAACAGACCTTTGAAGGAGAAGAACATGCCACAAGTTTTTTTTTTTGTTTTTTTTTTTAATTGAAAACTGAGGAAAAACAAAACAGGTATTCTACTATTGAAAGGGGAGGTTTGGAAATCATTAATTAAAGTAATATTTTCTAAGCTGAAAATTTATACTGGTCAAAGACCACAATGACATGGCTGAATAGACAGATGGATGGGAAAAGAAAACTATGGAGGTGGGCACTTTCCTTGCAGCCTTTTAAATTCAGCGGGAAAGACTTACCCGGGTCAAGCCAACATAATGCAAATGGCCTAAGGCTTACAGTCCATCTACTGGGCATGAAACCATGGGTTTCAAGCTGGGGAGGTTATTGCAACATAGTATGGTGGTACTCATCAGAATGGTACCTCAAAATGAAGTAAATACAAATGTGAGAAAACCATTGTTTAAAATTATGTTAATATTGTACGCAAGGCTGAAAATAGAACTGTTGCTTTAAATAGTCAGGCACTACTGTATATTAGGCAGATAGGACTTCTGCACAGTTCTGTTAACAGAAAGAATTATGCAATTAAGTGATGTGCTATAACAGTACCAATTCAGAATAAAGTTGGTCTTTCATGAAGGGGGAACTGTGTGCCTGAAACATATGTTCTGATCAATGTGCTGCACTATGAAGAACAGAGGCAGAATTATAACTGTGGAAACCTGGATATTTTCCTACAAGGGAAGCCAGACATAAAATGGTTACTGCAAGCACCTATGTGCTGAGGATATTAATTTTTGTGAAGAGGGGAATTACTGAACTTTGTGTGAAACCATGTCCCTTTGTTTATCAGAGTCTGCCATAAAAGAATGTTAGTTCCTTTGGTGCACTTGGTTGTACGAGAATAGTCGGTATCAATGACTTTTGTTTAATTTATGAACTTTCAGACTTAGGAGCATTAACATACCACACTGCTCAACATGACAAGTGTATACCACGAGATGACAGAAGCACCTGACACACAGACTATGTTTGAGGAACATACCTGTTCTCAATGACACACTGTTCCAGCTTGTGGCTCTCCTAATCTTATGGACAGTGACTTTATAGTATATATTGGCCAGCTGTGACTATCTCTGCCAATTGAAAAAGAAGAGTTTCCAGATCTGGATACAAATCAAGACATTCAGAACAGAGAAGGCCTACGCTACCTGTTGTAACAGCAGACTAATCATTTCAGCTGCTACTCATAATTACATATAAATGCTCAAATGCTGTGTAAATGTCATACAAGTCTGTTTTGTTATTATCTACAAGTCTGCTGTATTTCATGCCAGTATAGTACAGACATTTTGTTGTCTATCATACTCCTAGCTTAGGTAGAGGGAAGTAATGTACAAAGTGTGATAATCACTTTAAAAGGGTTACCCGTAAAGCTAACTTGCAGGTTGGATGCCAGGTGGCTCGTCCTTCAACAGTTGCTTCTACTACAGTAATCAGTAAATATGAACTCAAAAGTGCCTGTTGTGTAGCTTTGCCATACCCCTGTAGTGTGGGTCTAGGTAGCACTTAAAGAATCCACACATTGCAAGTGAAAGTGTGGTTAGAACCCAGGGATGACTTGGCACATGTTTGTAGTTAGCACATCACACTAGGGGATCTTAGGCCAGACAGTGGAGTCTCCACACTTCCAACAAAAAGTACTGACACCTGCTGAAGGAAGCACTGCTTTAAAAATTCGTACAAGCTTGGTGAGAACAACATCGGATGAAATTACTCATCCACTGGGAAATACAAAAGGATGCTGTTCTCATTTCCTTTTTAAGCCAAAGCAAAAGATATAATGAACTGCTTTTTATTGCACAGCTCTTTGGTAAACAATGCCTGGTAATCAACTCTATACACGTCTGAACATGACAGCATTTCCCCTTAACATGGATCCACAAAATATAAAGACAAATGCGTGGAAGGTTTCCAAGTACATTCTTCAACCAAAATACAAGATGAAAGGAAAACAATATCCTGCCCTTATGGGTAATCAGACAAAGTTGCTCAGTGCAGTGTACCTTTAGCTTTGAAGTACTGAGAGAAGCAGTTTTATTCAAAAATGTCCTTTCATGAAAGAATGTGATGTTTGTATGGCACAGCTAACACAAACAAAAACAGTAAAAGACTTTCCAAAGTAAAATTACAATTCAAAACTGTAAGTGGAAGCATAGCAGGGGTATTTAAAGGAAAAAATGTTCTGCAAAAGCTTTTAGCTGTTAGCAGTCTGAGAAATACTTTTCCCTTAATTAGCTCTGGTAAAGCCGAAGTAGCCAAAGGATATGTTTTTAAGCACAACCACCAAAGATCTGTATCTGAAAAGGGCATACAAAGCCAGGGCTTTCATTGTAATGAATTTAAAGGTGGCTATACCCCGGGATACTGATGTTCTTTTTTTCAGGAAATTATGAACTAATATCGGAAAAACACAGGATTTTCATGAAACTTAGCATTTTTAGGCCCTGGCACTCATTTGGCTCTACATGCATTTCTTCTCATCTTTACTATGGATGTTTATATTGTCATGATCGTCATCACCCCCTTTTCACCATTTTTTATTTGCATGGGGTTGGGGTGCTGCATCAAATGTTACCATCTCCCTCAACTCACTGCCACTGTTTCATCTTCTTCGACAGTCTTGCCTGTCTGCAGTCGCCTCTCACACAATCCATCCATCTCTTTGCTGGATGCCCTTGTTTCCTCTTACCTTCTTCCTGTCTGTCTTAAATGCTCTTCACCAGATTGTTTTCTTTGTTCCTACACATGTGCCCAAATCACTAATCTGTACTCTTGGACCTTCTCTGCACCTGGAGCTACTTGGGCTTCCACTTTTTGTGTGAGATTGTGTGACAGAGAGATCTGTGAATTTGCCCTTAACCTGCTGTTGTGTGATCTCAGAGTGGGTATATGTAATTAGCTGGGGTTGAGGGGTTTGCTCCCCTGCAAAATATTTATTTATTTAACAATTCGATCATTTTAGATTTACTCTAAAATGATCGCTCTATTTTCGGTCTTTGAAGTATTCAATATGATATATATATATATATATATATATATATATATATATAT
This sequence comes from Protopterus annectens, assembly GCF_019279795.1. Classification (NCBI taxonomy): domain Eukaryota; kingdom Metazoa; phylum Chordata; order Ceratodontiformes; family Protopteridae; genus Protopterus; species Protopterus annectens. Next base: position 674,054,746 of record NC_056749.1, on the reverse strand, counting down.
ATATATATATATATATTTTTACATAAATATAGCTAAAACTACAAATATAGATATAGATATGTATCTACATCATTTTATATATATATATATATATATATATATATATATATATATATATAGGTCTACTTGAAAACACCAAAACACCGACGACGAGAACACCAAGACTGGAAGACTGACAACTGAGATGACCGACAGTTTAAAAGCCTGACGCTGAGAACACCGACATGCTAAGGTAAGTGTGCGATAGTGACACACTTTAGGGTTAGGGGCGGGTTAAGTAAGTCAGGGTTAGGGTCCGGGTAAGGTAAGTGTGCGATAGTGATAGACTTTAGGGTTAGGGGCGGGTTAAGTGAGTTAGGGTTAGGGCGCAGGTTAGGTGAGTGTGCGATAGTGACGGACCTTAGGGTTAGGGTTTGGGTTAAGGTTAGTGCATAGATAGTTGTGTATGTAAGGTTTAGTGTAGGTTTGTAAGGTTTTTGGTGTGCTTATGTTGTGTGTGTGTTTTTCGGAAAAGGTATTTGTTTTGTTTTGTTGATTGTCGGGATTGTGCTTTGTCGGGCATGTGAAATTTCATGCTTTTAAACTGTCGGTAATCTCAGTTGTCAATCTTCCGGTCTTGGTGTTCTCGTCGTCGGTGTTTTGGCGTGTCAGTGTTTTCAAGTAGACCCATATATATATATATATATATATATATATATATATATATATATATATATATAGAGAGAGAGAGAGATAGATATAGATACACACACATATATATAAATATATATACATCAATATCTAAATATATATATATATATATATATATATGTATATATATATAGTTTTATATATATATATATATATATATATATTTGGGTCTACTTCATAACACTGAAATTTCATAACATTGAATTTTATAACATTGTGACCAAAACATCTAGATTCAAAAACACTGAAAATCCAAAACATTGAAAACTCAGAACATTGAAAGTGTGCTTCATAACAATGAAAACTTCATTGCATATGTAAATAACATCTTCTCCACTTATAGCACCTAACTAACAAACACGCTTTCTATTACATATCTGCAGGGGGAAAGCCCACCCGCATCCCCCCATAAATTAAATATACCAACTCCAAGATCGCACTACAGTGGAAAGAAGTTAATTTCCTTACCTCACTAAGAAGGTTAGGAAATTAACTTTTTTCCACTGTAGTAGGATCCTGGAGTTGGTATATTTAATTTACAGGGGGTGTGGGGGGCAGAGCCCCCACATGGGGAGTGCAGGGGAGGGGCTTGCCACTCAGCAGAAACATTGAAGAAAGTGTGTTTGTTAGTTAGGTGGTGTTGTAGGTGGAGGGAATCTTATTTAGTTGTGCAATGTAGTTTTCAATGTTCTGAGTTTTCAATGTTTTGGGTTTTCAGTGTTTTGAATTTTCAATGTTATGGTCTCAATGTTATGAAATTCAACGTTATGAAATTTCAGTGTTATGAAGTAGACCCCTATATCTCTCTCTCACTATATATCTATATATGGGTGTACTTTCCTACAACAAAAATTCATTTTTTCAAAATAGGAAAGTACATCCCCACTTAAGCGAAAGTGCACTTTAACGAAAGTGCAGTTTCGAAGTTCACTAGACCGAACCTACCACACCACAATGGAGGGCATTGAAAAATGGGCTATGTTCTCCACTGTAGTGCGATAGTCACGGACCTTAGGGTTATGGCACGGGTCAAGGTAAGGGCAAAGCCCTACTAACTATCCCCTTACCCTAACCCGTGCCTTAACCCTAAGGTCCATGACTATCGCTCCACAGTGGAGGACATAGCCCGATTTGGAATGTCTTCCACTGTGGTGTGATAATCACGGACCTTAGGGTTAGGGCACAGGTCAAGGTAAGGGGATAGCCCTACTAACTATGCCCTTACCCTAACCCGTGCCCTAACCCTAAGGTCCGTGACTGCTAGACTGTTCAGTCTAGCGGGTTTGCGAGAGTGCACTTTCGTTAAACTGCACTTTCACGTTAGTGTGGGTGTACTTTTGAAGTTTGAAGTAGTGAACTTTCATTCTTCAAAAGTACACCCCGACAAGATATATATATATATATATATATATATATATATATATATAGAAAGAGAGAGAGAGAGAGCTATCTACGTATCTTTGTATGTATATACGTACACACACAAAAATGCTAATGAAATCATGGTAATGAGCAGAAATTGCACTTAAAAATCACAGGTATAATTCCAGAATTTCATCTCATGAAAATGGAATTTCATATTTTAAAAACTATAAATCAGGCTTACTCAGTGTATTCAACTAAATGTGTTTTTCTGACCATTTCCCACAAAAGACAAAGGCTCATAGAGTAAAGCACATCAAGAAATTTTCAAACTAATGCCTACAGCAGAGATCTGTGCTAGACACTCAACAAGGAACAATGCATACATTTCTTAACCATCTAGGGGCAACATTTGGAGATATGTATACATTTTTAAAGACGGAGTCCCTTTTTTGATTAGAAAAATTTGTTCTGTATATCTTAAAAGCTGTACAGAAATTTTTAGTTATGTGGCCCTTGTTTTCTCTGATTCTTAATGCAAAATCTCTGTAAATAGAACGGATAGATTTGCAGGGTATGGTCATAACATGTACCAGAATGTGACTGGGACACCCAGTATACATTAAATAATGTGAATTCCACAGCCAAGTTAAAGCGTCAATGTACTGACTTCCCTTAAAGGTTACTTAAAATAGTCAGTGAAACCTATGGAACCTTTAGAGTCAACAGTTATACAAGGTAAATGCTGAGACTGTGAGAAACCAGCAGATGTGAAAGAAGCTGCTGCTCCCTCTAACATGCCTTAAAATGGTACTGTTTCAGTAAGACAGACTGAACAAGAATGCATACAGAAAACAACATCTTCAAAATCAAGACACAATCGCTGCCGGAAAATTCAATTCCATAGCTCATGAACATAAGGTCTAATGCATCTATTTCAAACAAAACTTACAAAAGGGTTATATAATTGAGTCTAGATAGTCAGAAATCAAAACACTTAATAACTATTCAATATACAGTCATTGAAAAATGCAACAATACACATCATTGTCCAACATATTTCTTGTGGAAGACAGTCCCCACTCACACCATTAAAAAAAAAAACCCACACCCCCAACCTTAAACCTAATCCTAACTCTAAATGAGTTCTATTATGAAAGGCTGAGTATCTGGGTCACAAGTCAGACAGGAAATAGGTTGCCAATAAAAAAAACTGAAAAAAAAACATAATGAAGGAAAAATTAATGTGCAAGCCCCCTGCACCCCCTATACCTCTGAACTTAAATATACCAACTCCATGGTCACACAACCATAGAATGTAGAAGTCTCACAAAACAAAGGAATCACTGCATGCACCCCCCCCCCCCCACACACACACACACAGGAAAGATGTTTCACAAAGTTTATATATGGTACAGCGCCTCACTAATCTCCATGATGTTTGCAAGGAGACTTCATTTTCCATTGTTGAGCAAGACTTTGTTCTCACTATTCATAGGTTCATAAATTCATAGGCAAGTACAAAGCCAGCTGTCCCTGTGGCCCATTTAAAGCTAAACCAATTTTCCATGGGTAGAATCAAACGCTGTACCTCTTGTTTGTGAGGTAAACACCTTAAGCATTATGCCAATCCTTTAACTGAATTGCCTACACCAAAGAGATGTACCCCCCCAGATAGGAAAACGTTAAGAAAGTGCCTTCACAGCTGTAGCTTATGGATCTAGAATAACAAAAATAAGTTATATTGTACTAAGACTGACAGTGGTAATGTGGACTCTCCTCCAGGTCTGGTCAACATTTTGTCCCTAAAATGTCTTGGTTTGGGCTTGACTGTGCAGTAGCCTGACAACAGAAGTTTCTATTTGAAAGTATATTTTATTTTTTACCACTGTTTTTCACTGTTTGTAGAAGAAAACAGAAGTAATCCAGAGGGCTCGAGTGAAGTCTGTTATCTCACCTAGATGGTGACAGGATTAACAAGAAACAGAATATAAAGGATTAGGCTAGATAAAATCTCTTTAGCAGATCTAAGAGACTCTCTCCCTCTCTGATACCCTCCCTGTGGGAGGAATAAAGATGCCTTGTTGAAGTTTCCAGTAGTTATTCAGTTAAGCAGGTAGATGAATGAGTGTTCTTGTTCTAATGGTTCTAAAGGTGTCTTTATTCCTCCCACTGGGAGGGTATCAGAGAGACAGAGTCTCCTAGATCTGTTTGTAGAAGAAAGGGATAGCTTGTAGACAGGAAGATTTACTTTTTGTTGTTTTACCTTCAATTTTTACTGTTTATTGTAAGAAAGGGATAGGTTTTATTCAGGCAAGCTCTAGCCATTCCAAGGGCTCCAGTAAGTTATAACTTCACACAGACTATACACAGGACGATCCAGAGCTTATCTAAACATTCCTATCTTGATTTGTGATTTATTGATCTTTACTGTTAAAAAAAAGTGCGACTGTGAGCAATAGTGAGCAGAAGCTATTGTGCAAGAATGTAAAGGAATTCCAACTTTTGTGTTGCTTTCACAACTTGTATTGTCAGAGCAATAACTTTAGTGTACTTTAATACTTAGTTGCATATTATTTGAGTGATTTTTCCTCGTAGAAGTTGATTTAAAATTTCTTTGAATTCTGTGGTAATTGATTTTGATTACTGTTCTTTTATAATTCTTTATTCATTTGCAGCTAAATATGGATTCCTTAATGAGTATGCCATTAATGATTTGCTAAATCTCACATATCTTGTACAGTGTGCTAAATATTATGTATTTTTAAAGGCAACACTTGATAACACTGGTGATCTGTGTTCCTCGTGTCAAACTTTGCAGGACTTAACTTACAATTGTTAGTAGTAAATCTAGACTTACTGATGATAATTATTTGTGCACTCGGCACAACTTGGAGAACTGCTGTTAATATATTAATGATTGGACTGATGTGATAAATAATGTTAGGCAAAGGACAAAAAGAACACATTTAGGAAATAAAGTGTGTATTTGTAAGGATCACTCATCCGCTACAGAACAAGACAGCGTTGGTAACTTTGGAGTTCTGGATACACATATTTAGCAATCTGAGGATTCAGAGCATACAGGAGAAACTAAAAAAGCAAGGAAGAAGTTCACAACAAACAACAAGGAAGAAAAAGAAACTGATAAATGAACTGTTTTGGTATATTGGCAGGCTACAAGTGCATTAGTGCCTATACTTGAAATATTTGTATGTATGTACGTATGCATGTAGATGTAAACCCACATGGAAGAAACTGTACTGGACTCCATGTTTTTTACGGACTTGAACCTTAAGGGCTCCAATTCATCTCTGCTAAACAGTACCACTCCATGGTGATTTCTAGGTGTGTTTGTGGAGCATAAGTTTCTGTGAAGAAGAAAACAAAGATGCTGCAATGACTTCTTGTCTTGTTAACAACATGCATGTCATACTTATGTCAACTAAAACAAGTCAAATAAAAAACAGGTACTGTGCGGCAAAAGCACGAACTAGCGAGGAGAATCAAAAACTTAAATTTATTAAAAACTTAGATATAATTAGAAGCGCTTTCCGTTAGCTTAATAAGCTAACTTCTTCAGAAACAAAGAAACAAGTACATTACCAAGTACAGATATATAGCGGCATACTACATGCACCACCAATCAAGCGAAACCCGCCACTCAATTCAAAATTTAAATTTAAAGCTACAGGCACTTTAAAAGCCTCAATAAGGTGACAACAGTTACTTCATAAACAAAAAAGTAATGAAATCGTTCCTATATTTCATTCTTGAACTAATAACACTCAGTTTCTAATAAATTAATACTATGATAGAAAATATATTTATATATATATACACACATAAAACCAACATATATAAATAACAGCTGGAATAATGTAAAATAGAAGCATAATCTATAGCTAATAAAGCTATATATAAATGCCTAGTAAATAATACGAAAAAAACTAATATAAATATGCCAACTAAACTTAGAAAATCAGTTAAAATATCATTGTGATTTAAATAATAAGTGAAAACATCAGCGTTTCAGACTTTTTAATTTTAACACACTGCTAATAGAGCAAGTGTCATTAAGCTCTGGAAAGTTATAAGCGTTAAGCTTAATCTGCCATTGTAATTCAAGCTCTTCTAGCTTTAATGGTGCTGGACCCCCTCTTTTATCCAAATACACATGGTCAATAACTGAGTATTTGAAACTATGATCACTATACCGCTGAACATGTTTAGCTAAAGTGTTCTCCAATTTCAATTTACTGATGGCATATTGATGCTCATATATCCTTTCTCGAAGACGCCACTCCGTCTTGCCCATATAAAATGCGGGGCATCGCTGGCACTTCGCTATGTAAACAACCATTTTTGTGTTACAGTTAAACCTAGCTTTAAATTTAATGCTATAGCCATTAACCGACAAGGAATATATATTATCCACAAATTTACAAAATTTACAATCTTGGCATTTGAACATCCCTGTAATTTTTGGAGGGACTAAAGGATGTCGCTCAAGTAAAATTTTCAAATTGTGTCCCTTCCTGTAAATAATATTTGGATAAAAGATGGGGTCCAGTAGAAGAGCTTGAATTACAATGGCAGATTAAGCCTAACGCTTATAACTTTCCAGAGCTTAATGACACTTGCTCTATTAGCAGTGTGTTAAAATAAAAAAGTCTGAAACGCTGATGTTTTCACTTATTATTTAAATCACAATGATATTTTTAACTGATTTTCTAAGTTTAGTTGGCATATTTATATTAGGTTTTTTCGTATTATTTACTAGGCATTTATATATAGCTTTATTAGCCATAGATTATGATTGTATTTTACATTATTCCAGCTGTTATTTATATATGTTGGTTTTATGTGTATATATATATATATATATATATATATATATATATATATATATATATATAAATATATTTTCTATCATAGTATTAATTTATTAGAAACTGAGTGTTATTAGTTTAAGAATGAAATATAGGAACAATTTCATTACTTTTTTGTTTATGAAGTAACTGTTGTCACCTTATTGAGGCTTTTAAAGTGCCTGTAACTTTAAATTAAAATTTTGAATCGAGTGGCGGGTTTCACTTGATTGGTGGTGTATATAGTATGCCGCTATATATCTGTACTTGGTAATGTACTTGTTTCTTTGTTTCTGAAGAAGTTAGCTTATTAAGCTAATGGAAAGCGCTTCAAATTATATCTAAGTTTTTAATAAATTTAAGTTTTTGTTTCTCCTCGCTAGTTCGTGCTTTTGCCGCACAGTACCTGTTTTTTATTTGCAGTTTTAGTATTTGTTAACTAAAACAAGTCAGTCAGTCAGTCAGTGTGTTTACTTCCCATGCACAGGCATACCTTTCAACCTCCACACGTTGAAAATAGAACAAAGGAAAGTAGAAACATCTAGCCAAAACTCTACAATTAGCATAAAATGTGAATACCAAGCAGCACATAACTCTTCCTGCTTCTAGTGGGATACTACTCAGAAACAAGTTTACAAAAACAAAAAAGAAGTGATGAAAATGATAAATATACGCACATTATTAAAGAGACACTGCAAAACATGTAGACTTTAACAAACTGAATTACAAACGTCTACCACACAACGTCATTTACTTTTGTTTCTGAAAAAGGCAGATGTAATGTGTATCCTCTTGCTTTAAATTATTGGTGAAACTAGCACGTTGGTCATGTAGTGTTGTTTTCTGTGTACTAGACAGCTTCACAAATTGTGTGATGGGGGATTCAGAAAATTGAATGAAAGCGTAAATTAAGCCTGAAAATAGGAACACACCTCCAAAAATTGTGACATCCTGCACAGGTGTAAATCAGGCCTGAAAATGGGAATGATCCTCCAAAACATTGGCAATTGTGAGGTTTTTTCAGAAGGATTTACCCCCTGCACTCTCAGACTTAACAGAATCAGTTCTAAAACTGCTCCACATCACTGCCAATAAGCATAATTCATTCAATTTAACTCCATTTACCATCCTGCTGTAAGAGTTCTCCCAAATAAATAACTGGTGTCAAAATCATGGACTGAAACTAAATGGTAAAAAATGCATTATTCTACCCTTTGGGAAGTCATCTTCCCCTGGAAACTACCACACTGACAATACATCCCCTAAGAGTTGATCCAGTTTGTTCAGGATCTGGCAACGTATGTGGACAGTGAGCTAAATTTCAACCAGCATGTGTCCATTGTCACATGACAAAGTCCTTTTGTACTGCACAGCTTATAAACAAAGGGATTTTGTCTAGATATACAGATGTCATTGCCCCTCCTTTAGTCAGCCTTCTTTAGAACAGACGTTGAGTATAATGCTCCCTTTGGCATGTATCTATCCAGACTTGCAACAGCTGGAAATCAAAGAAGACAAGGTCTATACAATATGTCCTACTTGGACCAACTCCAAGCCCTGCCGCTCTACTCAGAATCTTACAGAGTGCTAAGAGGTAACCTGTGTCTAGTTTACAAGGCATTCCCCAACCCAATACTGATGGACCTACTGCACATCAGCAAGTCATATGGCATCAGAAATACTTGGACTAGGGATCTAAGCCTCTTCTGCAAAATCAACAGAATGGTTTGGTACAACTCCCCACCCATTTAAAACAGCTCATCTCTGTCTATATTCAAACACAATTGGATCTATGAAATGGCAATAGTAAATTTACCCCTGGACTGCCCCCAGTGCATGGATAGAGGCAATTGTTACATGCTTTATCTCATGCACGAGTTCCCTCAAATTATCCATGGTATGATCCCACTTATTCTCACTACATGTAATACAAAATTATCCATCAGGCTAATCTAACAACAAACGGGATAGGTTAATTCCAGAACCAAAAGGGAAATTAGCTACGCTTAAAAGTGTCCACAAGAAAAGCTAGCCTAACTATGAATCTATGAACCTATTTCAACCATGTAAACCGAGAGCATCTCAGCAAAGCAGTATGAACTAGATGAAAAGGAGGGCAACATAAAAATATGTGAAGCATCAAACTAACAGCAAAGAAACAACCGGCATCTCACTAAAGCAAAACACAATATGGAAAGAGCCCCCTTCTTCATGATAAAGGTGGAAAGGATTCTTAGGAAGTAACAGGTAGCATTTATGTAATGTAACAAAACATGGAAGAAGCAAAACTGCAAACTATATAAGCAGAAGTATGCAGTAAAGGTAATCACAACAGCAAAGTGAAAAGTCTGCAAGCTGATAGAAAGGAAAGAAAATATTTTATAGGAAAATTAGAAGTGAACAAAAAAATAAATAAATAATTGCTAATGTGACTAACTAAGGAAAAAGAATATAAGAGAAAGGCAGCACTTAATAAAGTGGAAATAGCAAATCTGTTTTACGGAGTTTTCACAAAAGAAGGCATGAGGTAGATGCATCCAAATAGAGATATTCTGAACAGATGATTTGAAAGTAGTTTTTCTAAAGATGGAAAAGCTTCTTAAACAGCTCTTAAAAATGGCTGCCATCAAAGGAACAAGGCTACAATGGAGTCAATGAACAGTTCTCAAACTATGAAAAAGTTACTGGCACAACAGAGTCCTTCCTTTAGCAAAGGAATGAACAGATGATGTCCTTACATTCACTGCTGCAGTATTCTTAACAGATGGGATTCCCTGCTGTGGAAGCCCGAACATCCAGCCAGTCTGCCAAAGACTGCTTGTTGCTTTTAAAAGGTACGCAGATCACCACCCAAATGCTCCTTGTGTAGCATAGGGCATAAAAGTGACGTTCATGCCTACCATAATTAGAACGTCTTTGACGCAAGTCTGATTGTATCTTTTTACCTGCGTCCGTTTTCTGACAACTGAATCCATTTTCATTCTCCAGTGACTACCCTTCTATTGCAGTTGCAGATAAGTGCCCCATCGGGGATTTTGTTTTTTCTTACTTTTTTGTGCTCTTTGGAGTTAATGTCATCCAGGAAGGGTAAATTGCAGTGTGGAAGGCTGATTCTCCATAAAAACCGCCATGATAAATGTCTTTTGTCTAGAAGCTTCTTACGACCATATGTCTTGTTCTATTTGTTAGGCATTCATTGTGAAACCCTTTGCAGTAGATGTTCTTCCCTTTCCTTGTATCTTGAGAACCAGTGTGTTAAGCTTCTCACTGAAGATACAACAGAAGGACTCTCCTACACCAAGGGTCAGCCGTTAAGTAAGAAGAAGAAGGTGAAAAAGGTAGAACTGGAATCTTCAACTATCCAGCCTCTGTCAGATGTTTATCACAAGGTTGTTACAAACCCAAAGGCTCACCCGGTTATGTTATTGGCTTTCTCTGCCACGACTGTGTTGGAAGCCGGTGAGAGTCCAGTTGGCAGCACATCCAAAGATGCTTTGCAGGCGTCCATCTCGGACGTTCTGGGGGTGGAACCATGGCTGATTTTTTTCACAGGAGCCTAGGGGATTTCCACAGTTTTTTGGTTCAGGAAGAAGTTCCTACTATGGTTCTTGATTGCTGCCCTGGGTGTGAACCTTCTCAGCTTTCTAGAGGGGATGTTCCTTTAAAGAAGAAACAAAAAATCAAACATGTTTCACTCCTAGGGATCCACAAAATGAGTGGCAGGCCTTCACTCAGGGGCTATTTGCTGCTTTCATGTCCTTAAAGCCTCCTCAAGGGGTTTTGGTTCCTGCTCCTCCTTGGTCCTCTACTCCCCTTAAAAGGCCAAGAGAACAGGATTCTTCTGAGGATGAGTTGCATTCAGATAATGAATCCCTGACTTATTCTGCTCAAATTACATCTCCTTTAGACTATAGCTCAGAGGAGGAGAAATCTATTAGTCCAGATGTTCCTTTTGAGGAAATTTCCTTTGGGGACACTCTCTCTAGGATGATGGAATTTTTTAAGTGGGATTGTGCTCAGGTCTCTGATATCCATAAGAGGTATTGCTGCAGTTGGAATCTCCTAAACCTGCAGCTATTCCTCCTGTTTTGGCTACTTTTCTGGATGCTTTTTCCAATGCCTCTCATGCGCCTGATTCTCTGTCCCCCTACTCCCAAGAAGCCTGATAGTTTTTTGCCTGAGGATTGTTCTTTCCTATATAAATGTCATGCTGTTGATCCCTCGGTCATGTCTGTCATCTGATAAGCCATCGCAAGTGCTTCCTTCAAACAAGTTATTGCCTTCTGACAAGGACAGCAAAAGTATGGAAAGGCTGGGTAAGACGTTTACACTTCTGCTCCCCTAGTTTTTAGGGTTATTAATTACCACACCTGTAGGTGTTGGCTATTCTTTCACAGGCCTGTCAACTTATTTCTCATTTTCCAGACTCTGAACTTCTGCTCTTTCCTTGCTAGGGACTTCTTCTCAAGTCATTCCTCATTCTATTAGACATAGTCATGATGCAGCAGATGCCTCTTCTACAGCTGCTGCTTTTCTTTGGTGATGAGGAGGTATTCCTAGCTCAGGCTTCAACCTCTACCTGATGATATTAAAACTAAGTTAATGGATGCTCCTCTGGATGCTAAATTTTTGTTTCTGGAAGCTGCTGCTGGTTTATGCCCCTTCAGGATAAGGGTAAGGCCTTACATGAGCTTAAATATGTGTTTGTTTCTCCTGTACCTAAATTTCAGAGAAACTACCCTGCTAAGCCTGCCTTTGTTTGTAGGCAATCATGCCCTTCTACTAAATGTAAGAAGAGTGTCAAACAAGCTCCTCCTGCGATGGCTGCACAGTTTTCAGGGACTCTGAAGTTTTCCTTTCTGGACAAGCCAGGTGCTGTATGACTCTCCATCACTTCCCCGACATATTCCTCTTTCTCTTTGCCTTTCTCTTTCACTTCCGGTTTGGTTTCAGATCACTCAAGATTCATGGGTTCCGTCAATTATCTATCAGGGGTACTTCATGGCGCTGAAATCCCGTCCTCCTTTTATGAGCATTCCTCAGCCTCCTCAGGAACTACTTCCCTTTTTCCCAGGGATTTTTCAAAATCTCTTGACTCAAAATACTATTCAGGAGGTGCCTGTGTCTCAAAGGGGGAAAGTGTTCTACTCCAGACTTTCTAGTGCCCAGAAAAAGGGCACTTGAAGACCTATTCTAGACCTCTCTCATCTAATCACTTTTATAAAAGTGCTTTCTTTACGGATGTTGCCCCTTCAGATTATGTTTCCTTTCTTGCTCCCTCAGGCCTATATGATGTCTTTGAATCTCATGGATGCTTATCTCCATATTTTGACCCATCCTCTTCTCAGGAAGTTTTTGCATTTTTCTGTTATTTTCAATTTTTTTGCTTTGCCCTTTGGCTGTTCTACTGCTCCATGGGTTTTCACCAAATGCCTTGCTCCTGTGACTGCTACTGTGATTGCTTTTTGCAGGCTTTGAGGGATCCACATTTTTCCTTACTTAGATGACCTGTTGATTCAGGCATCGTATCCACAAACCCTTTTGCAAAATCTTCATCTTGCTTTTTCCCCTTCTTCAGAGCCTGGGGTTCACTATATATTTAAAAAAAAGTCTTCTCTGACTTCTTCTCAGGATAATGTTTATCTGGGTTGTAGGATTTTAGGATTCAGATGGTGCCAATGCTTGCATCCCTGCTCCCTCCAAAGTCCTTAACTCTCATTTATTTATTTCAAACTCTTTTTTCTCTGGCTTTCGTAACCTACAGGGAGGTTCTGAGAGCTCTGGGTTTCATGGCATCCACCATTCTGATGCTCCCTCTGGCCAAACTTCACATGAGAAAGTTTCAGTGGTTTCTGAAGTCAGTGTGGCTCCAACATGCACATCCTCCAGACTTTGTAGTTCCTCTTCTTCCTTGTCTCAGACAGGAACTTCATTGGTGGATTCACCAGTCATCTCTGAATCCAGGGATCCCTTTTCATCCTCTGCTTCCCTCTCAGGATATGTTCACAGATTCTTCAGGCATGGGATGAAGGGTGACATTTGGCTTCTTAAAAGAACAGGGGGTGTGGTCGCCTCATCAGCAGAAGGAGCATATTAATGTCATCAGGCCTTTCATCCTCTTTTCTATCCAGGGCCTCTCAAGGTGTTCACAGACAATACCACAGTGATGTGGTAGATCAACAAACAGGAAGGAACGAGATCTTATCTTCTTTGCTGGTTGGCACTTCTGGTATGAAAACATGCTGTCAAGTATCAAGTGGCTCTTCAGGCAGTTTATATTCCTTCCAGTTAGAACATTGAGGCAGACACACTGAGCAGGTCCTTAACACAGTCCCACAAATGGATGCTCCGCAGGGATGTGTTTCTGGATATTACCCACCAGTGGGGTACTCCTCAAGTTGATCGTTTTGAACAGACAATTTATTCCGTTTTGTGCCAGAGTCCCAGGACCTCTGGTGTGGAAGGTAGATGGCCTCTCATTTTCTTGGAAGGGGATGTTTCTTTATGCATTCTCTCCCCTTCCTCTCATTCTGAATGTCCTGTTCAAGAATCTTGCTGGTGACTCCCTTTTGGCCACGACAGCACTGGTTCCCTCTACTTCTGGATCTAGCCAGGGGCAATCATCACAAGTTATCTCACAGGGTGGATCTAATCAAACAAGACAAGGGATCTCTCATCTATCCCCACCTGTCCATGCTTCAACAGACACTGTGGGCGATCGATTCCTCACAGACACGTTTTTTCTGAGGACGTGCTGCAAGTCCTGCAGGAGGCCAGGAAACCTACTACTCTGGAAATCCTACTTATCCAAATGGAAGAGGTTTTCTATCTGAAATGTCTTTCGTGACTTGGACCCACTTATTGTGGGTTTTCCTTTGGTTCACTCTTACTTGTGTGAGATGCTCAATGCTGATTTGGCTTATTCTTCTATTAAGGCCCACTTACAGCTATGTCTGCTTGTCTGTCTTTTTCTCCTCCTTTAGCTTCTAGATTTGAGGTTAAACATTTTCTTAAAGGTGTCTAATATTAGACCTCACAGGAAGCCTGTTCCTCCTCCCTGGGATCTTAACTTTGTTTTGGAGAAGTTGACTCTGGCTCCTTTTGAGCCTGCTGCTTCAGTTTCTTTGCTACATTGTTCATGGAAGACTGTTTTGTTAGCTCTTACTCCTACCAGATGGTTGTCTGAGTTGCAGGCCCTTATGGCTTGTCCTTTTCAGTCTTTCATGAGGATGGGGTGCCCTTGCGCACTAACCATTTTTTTATGACTAAGGTGGTTAATGAGCTATCACTGAATCAGTCTATTAATCTGCCTACTTTTTTACCCTATCTGCAATTTGACCGTAAGAGGGCGCTGCATACTTTGCACTTCTATAGGCAACTCAGGTTTTATTTGGAAAAGACTAAGGCTGTCAGAAAATCTGATCAGTCATTTGTTTTTGGACTTGCGGTATCCAAGCAAACTATTTCTTCTTGATATTCTAAGGCTATTTCCTTTTGTTACACTTTTCATGGCAAGTGCCTTCATTCTTTAGCTAAGGCTCATTCTACTAGAGCTGGGACTTCTTTAGGTGCTTTTTTCAAGGGCTTAGTAGTTAACTTTATTCTTGAGGCAGCTACTGTGGATATAAAAAGTGTACGCACCCCTGTTAAAATGCCAGGTTTTTATGATATAAAAAAAATGAGACCACAATAAATCATTTCAAAACTTTTCCCACCTTTAATGTCACCTATAACCTGTACAGTTCAATTGAAAAACAAACAAATCTGTTATGGGAAAAAATATAAAAAATATATAAAAAATAAAAAATGTACAATTAGCTGGTTGCATAAGTGTGCACATTTTTAAACTAATACTTTGTTTGCTGACGCACCTTTTGATTTAATTACAACATTCAGTCTTCTTGGGAAGGAGTCTATCAGGATGGTACATCTTGACTTGGCAATATTTGCCCACTCTTCCTTGCAAAAGTGCTCCACATCTGTCAGATTGTGAGGGCATCTCTTGTGCACAGCTCTCTTTAGGTCACCCCACATATTTTCTATTGGATTTAGGTCTGGGCTCTGGCTGGGCCATTCCAAAACTTTAATTTTCTTCTGCGGAAGCCATTCTTTTGTTGATTTGGATGTATGATTGGGGTCATTGTCATGTTGAAAGGTCAAATTCCTCTTCATCTTCAGCTTTCTAGCAGACACCTGAAGGTTTTGGGCCAAAAGTGACTGGTATTTGGAACTGTTCATAATTCCTTCCACCTTGACTAAAGCCCCAGTTTCAGCTGAAGAAAACCAACCCCCAAAGCATAATACTGCCACCACCATGCTTCACAGTGGGGATGGTGTTCTTTTGGTGATGCAAAGTGTTATTTTTGTGCCAAACGTACAGTTTGGAATTGTGGCCAAAAAGTACAACCTTGGTCTTACCAGACCATAACACATTTTCCCACATGCTTTTGGGAGACTTGATGTTTTGCAAAATTTAGCCAGGCCTGGATGCTTTTCTGTGTAAGAAAAGGCTTCTGTCTTGCAACCCTACCCCATAGCCCAGACATATAGAGGATATGGGAGATTGTTGTGACATGTAGTACACAACCAGTACTTGCCATAAATTCCTGCAACTCCTTCAGTGCTGCTGTAAGTCTCTTGGCAGCCTCCCTGACCAGTTTTCGTCTTTTTTCATCAATTTTGGAGGGACTTCCAGTCCTTTGCAATGTCACTGTTGTCCCATATTTTCTCCACTTTTTGATGACTGTCTTCAATGTGTTCCATGGTATATCCAATGTTGTGGAAATTTTTTTGCACCCTTTTCCTGTCACCTTTTGACTGATAACTTTCAACAATGAGATCCCTTTGAGTAAATGTCAGGAAAATCTTACTAGGGCAGCTGAACTTTATTTGGTGTTAATCAGAGACTCTTAAATTGATGGCAGGTGTGTAGGTGTGTACTCAAGAAGACTGAATGCTGTAATTAAATCAAAAGGTGCTTCAACAAAGTATTATTTTAAGGGTGTGCACACTTATGCAACCAGCTTATTGTACGTTTTTTATTTTTTTCCCCTAACAGATTTGTTTGCTTTTCAATTGAATTGTGCAGGTTATACATCACATTAAAGGTGGGAAAAGTTTTGAAAGGATTTATTGTGGTCTCATTTTTTTATATCACAAAAACCTGGCATTTTAACAGGGGTGGGTACACTTTTTATATCTACTGTACCTGGACTTCTGTGCATTCATTTATCAAGCACTACAAGTTGGATGGCATTTCTAGAGCTAGGGCTGGTTTTGCTAGTGCTGTTCTTCATGGCTATTTAGGGGGTTCTTCTGTGCCTTTCTTGAGTTTTGCCATTCTCCCATCTATTAAGAATACTGCAGCCATGAATGTAAGGACATAGTACAGTTGTGTAAAATCTTACTATAATAGTAGATGTCCTTGTCTGCACAGATACAGTATTCGCTCTCTCCCTCAATCCCCCTAGTCTTTTGCTTTCCTGGACGTACAGGTTACTTCTTGGGTTTCTTGGACTGTGTTCCTACTGGGACATTCAGTTCTGATTATGGTAGGCCTGAACATCACCTTTATGTACTATGCTGCGCAAGGAGCATTTGGGTGACGTTTGGTGTACCTTTTAAAAGCAACACATAGACTTTGGTAGACTGGCTGGATGTTCAGGCCTCCATGGGAGAGAATTCCATCTGTTAAGAATACTGCAGCAGTGAAAGCAAGGACATCTACCGTATGGCAAAACTTTACATAACAGTACTTTATCAAAAAATTAATTATGCATATGTGATTAGATCTGACATAATTCAGACCCGCTTAGTCTGAAATCAGCACCACAGAAAGTGATGGAATCTCCTGAAAACCAATAACATATATACATATATATATATTTATTTATTTATTTATTTTCAGCACCTAGAGTGCTATGTGACACAGGACCTACGGCAACACTGAGTTCCTCCAGGTATGTACTGTCAAATGAATGACATATCCCTCTGACTGGATGATCCCTGGACTGTAGGTATATGTGCCTTAGAATATATGAAAACACAACATGATTTGAGTAAGACTTGAAATTATAAACATCAGCATTTCATTCTTGTTTTAAGCTACAACCCGTCCACTGATGGAGGTGTGACCACAGAACCTTAAAAGTACATTTATCTTAATTAATGCACAACCAACTGGCTAAATGACAAATTGCAAACTCTTGCTGCTGGCCCAGTCACGTGTAATGAAACACTGAGCATCCAAAAAGGACAGCAACTACAAAGAAAATACCATATTTAATTCTTTAGCTTGTCAGAGTAATTAAATATTCAATGTGTCTAGCTAAAGATTTAAATGTGCTACTTTTGGAACGTTTTTCTGTAATTCCTGAATTATTACATAACAAATTCCCCACTAAAAGTACCTACACATATGGTCTGTATACTAAGGAAACAAATGCAAGCGCAAATGTGTTCAAGGAGTTGCTCTGCCAAGATGGTGGAAGAGACGGAAGACATGTGGGTGCATTAAGAAGCTGAGGAAAAAGTAAGACAACCAAGATTCATTTAAAGACTGTGTGGACTAAGGCCTAAGCAGGTAAGTGGACAAGGAGACGGTAAGTTAATTAACTAACAGTATGCCATCATGCAGTTCAGTTTCAGAGTACAAGGAAGACATTAACTAAATCCACATCTTCATAGCCAATACTTGTAAACTTACACAATATAATTTTAAAATAAATCTTTAAATTCCTGACTACAAATATCCGGTATAAGAAAGTAAAGAAAATGAGGAAGGTTGGTGGGTAAATAAAAAAGCTGTACATTAATCGCTAGTTATAAGAAAGGCAAACAAATGATTCCTTACAGCCATTTGAATTAGTATTTGTACCCCTGCAACTTCCTTACTGCAACAAAGTACAAGGCTGCTAGCAAAGGTGGCTTACCTATGTCATGTGACCGCATGACATGGAACTGCAACAAAACCAGCTGAAGGCCAAGACTCAGACATATGAAGACATGCAAGTTTCAGACGCGCTGCTCAGCAATAGGAAGCTCAAGTCCAATTATAGCAACCCGACAGCTCCACTTTCCAGTTTAACATGGGATACGGTGTAAAATGGGGTCAGGCTACAGGAGGATGCTTTTATAACCCTTTATGAGCAGTGGCCCTGTACTACCAATTGTGAGCACTGCAGACCCTCAAGTAGGGGAGACGCACACAGTTAATGGGGCAGCCATTCCCTAGACACAACAATGAGGGAAGGAGTAATGTGCTGTGTATCAAAGATGAAAGTGGTTGCCAGGAGAATAGGTATGCTGACTAGTTGGAAAAAGTGTCAGTGTTGGTCTGTAAAGTACAAAAATGACCTAAACGCAGAGTACATTTTCATTTCTACAAGCTATACGGGTACAGTGTCACATGTAAAAAAGGGTTCAACTGTATCTATTCAGTTCACCTAAACTCAGATTACAAAAGCTTATCAAAACAAATAAGCATGCACTGCAGGAGATCGAGTACTCACAAACTCACAGCACAGGTAACCAGATTTGTGTAAAATGTAATCTGCTACATTAGGAAAAATGCATTCTTGCAGGGGAGCAACCCCACCCCCCATATCTATATGTAGGGGGATTCATCTCCCATTCCCTTATTTTATTATTTTTATACTGAGGTCACTGCACCATGAAGAAACAGCAGTCACTGGCTGATTATGTATAGCCTCTCCCACTGTTTCACTGGGAGATTGTAAGATTATAAAAACCTTAACAGGATCTTGTTTGTTATCTGTCTGAAGCAGCAGACTTGAGATTTTATACTCAAGCAACTCTGATATGAGTACATGTGCTGCAAGCAAATGACTGCAAGTAATAAAGAGGCATGATTCTGCTCTGTCTTCCATTCTGTTGCCTTTCTGAGCTATTCAGCTTCTTCAATGTACCGTACACAGGGTTTGGATGAAATTTCACATCACATTCTTTAAGATCATGACTCTTACATCATATGCAATATCACATTTCATGGTTTCATACAGTGAGGTATTTGTAGGCCTTCATTTTTGCCTCCCACTGGGGTCATTACAGATCTTTTACTCTTTGCTGCCATTTACAGTTGCCTCTTCTCTATCCCTCCCTATACGACCATAAATCAATTTAGTCTTTGTCAGTTCACAGCTCATTTAGAGTATATTATAAGAATGAAGACAATTTTTACCACTGACAGAAATATTCACTAAGTGAGGAGGAGTCACTGTAGATGATGCCCCACTTTTCAAGAAATGTAATTTAAGCGCTATTTTGCAGTGTCTAAAGCATGAAAGAAAGCATAAACGTCTTGAAGACAGTTTGAGGCACTGTCAAGATATTCTCAAAGTAATATCGTCACTCTAACTAAATGCAAACAATCTTATTAGAGAGGGTAGTACATAAAAACTTCATATTTTTAAGGCAAATAACGCTTACTAGAAAAAAACAAAGCTTTGGCAAAAAAATAACCTTACTATGTCTAGCCCGCCATTTCACTTTGGGTTAGAAGGAAAAAAAACATAGTCATAACTCATAAGTGCTATAGAGACATTAGTACAACACAAACCATGGAGATATACAAAAAAGTACATCTTAATTATTCCTTGAGGGGAAAGCCTGAAGTTTATCTGAAGAACAGAAAATGCAGTTACTGTGATATAAGGAAAAATGGGTCAACAATTCCCCCTACCACACTTAATCCTAGAGTAAGTTAATTTGCGCTGCTTGCCTTTTCATGTGGCACATTTCAAATAGGCAAAGCAGAACTCATAAGCCTTGTCAGCATTACTCACATACAACTGATGCCTGGTCCACATAGCTGCAATGTCTCTGGATAGGTATTCACTCTCGATAAAGACATATGTTGAATTATGCATCCATAATGCAAGTTAAAAATGCTCTACTTTTGCTAACTTTCAGTAATGCTATAGGCAATCAAAACTGTGTGTGTGTGTGTGTGTG